>NC_043016.1:30094814-30127314 GCF_006345805.1 Octopus sinensis | reverse complement strand
TTATATAAATAGCTGACAAAAATGTTTATATATAGATACAGCATAATATAATGTTTATTCCCAGGCCAACCCATGTCCTTATGATTCAAAGCAACCATCAATGACCATCACATCTGTTTTCCTCAGACATAGTATTCACTTCTTCAGCAGGCTACCTGTTCCCGTCTTCTTATTATATTTATTTATCCCTCAATAGTTGACCCCACTCAGATGAGGGATCTTTCTGTAAAGCGTTTGGTGTTAGGAAGAGGCATTCGGTTCTGGAAACTATGTCAAAGCAAACATTGGAGTTCGGTGCAAACATTTGCCTTGTCAGTTCATACAAAGACAACAAACTCATGACGATGGGGAGGAGGAGGAGGAAGAGGAAGAAGAAGGTGAGGAGGGGAGAAAAAAGGTGAGGAGGAAGAGGAGGAAAAAGAAGAGAAGGAAGACGAGAAGGAGGAAAAGAGGAGGAAGGGGGAGAAGAAAGTGAAGAGGGGGAGAAAAAAGGTGAGGAGGAGGAGGAAAAAGAAGAGAAGGAAGACGAGAAGGAGGAAAAGAGGAGGAAGAAGAAGAAGAAGGTGGGGAGGGGAGAAAAAAGGTGAGGAGGAGGAGGAGGAGGAAAAAGAAGAGAAGGAAGACGAGAAGGAGGAAAAGAGGAGGAAGGGGGAGAAGAAAGTGAAGAGGGGGAGAAAAAAGGTGAGGAGGAGGAGGAAAAAGAAGAGAAGGAAGACGAGAAGGAGGAAAAGAGGAGGAAGAAGAAGAAGAAGGTGGGGAGGGGAGAAAAAAGGTGAGGAGGAGGAGGAGGAAAAAGAAGAGAAGGAAGACGAGAAGGAGGAAAAGAGGAGGAAGGGGAAGAAGAAAGTGAAGAGGGGGAGAAAAGAGACGAGGAGAGAAAGGGAGGAGAAAAACGAGGAGAAGAGGAGAAGAAGATAGCAAGTTGGAGGAAGAAGGCAAGGAGGAGGAGGAAGAAGAAAAAGAAGAGGAAGAAGATAAAGAGAGGAAGAAGGAGAAGAGGAAGGGAGGGAAGGAAGAAGAGGTTATCTTTACTTACATTATATAAAATGTGATTCATATTTTCTTTTTTTTTTAAATACAGCACTAGAATGAGTTTTTATGAGATATTTGGCTGCTATTTCTCACAGCCTGAGTAACCACATAGGCTCTTTACAGTCTAGTCAAGAGTCTCAATAAAATCTTACATTTCATAGTGTTTGTTCAGCAACAGAAGACATTAAGAATCAGATCTTTGACTCCAATGAAAATGTAGAGTAAAAGACCACCACTACCATCACCACCACCACCACCACTACTACTACTACAACTACTACTACTACTACTACCACCACTACTACTACCACCACCACCACCACCACCACCACCACCACTACTACTACTACTACTACTACTACTACCACCACTACTACTACTGCTACCACCACTACTGCTACTGCTACTGCTGCTGCTGCTAGTGCTTACTACTACTACTACCGCTGCTGCTAGTACTTACTACTACTACTACTACTACTACTACTACTACTACTATTACTACTACTACTAATACTACTGCTGCTGCTGCTGCTGCTATTACTACTACTACTACTTACACCACCACCACTACTACTTACACCACCCCACCCTCACATCCACCACCAGCACCATCACTACTACTACTGCTGCTGCTGCTGCAACTGCAGCTGCTACTATAACCACCACTGCCACCACCACCACTACCACCACTACTACTGGTAATAGTATTTAATCCTCTAGTGACGACATCATTAACAGTTGTAATTGAATATACCAAGCTGTTTCATGTCCCAGCCACTGGACATTTACTATAGTTTCCAGCGGCTGAAAAGGATATAAACTGGGATTTAGTGTCACTGGACATTAATTAGCATAGTGTGAATGTCAAGTTGTGCAATAAATATTCCTAGCCAAGGATTCTAGAAATGGAATTACTGTAGAATTAGCAAATGGCTTCATTTGTTCACTATGTCAAGTTGATCTCCTGGTTGAATTTGTCCTAGATGCATTTATTGAAATGAAATGTTGTGACATGCTGTTATGAGAAAAGAAATCAGCTGCTGTTGCTAATAATTCTTAGTGGATGGTCAACAAAGAAGTTACAATGTAGTCTATTGACCTTACTTGAAATAACAGCCAAACCTCCTTCAAAATTATGCTTAATAGGTCTTACATAATGAAAGAATATAAACCGCCGCCGCCACCACCACCACCACTACTACTACTACTACTACTACTACTACTACTACTGCTACTACTGCTGCTGCTGCTGCTGCTGCTGCTGCTGCTGCTGGTACTTACTACTACTAATGTATTCCTGAATATAGTCTTAAATAATGTAAGAATCATAATCATCATCAGCATTGTTTAAGCGCAGGAGTGGCTGTGTGGTAAGTACCTTGCTTACCAGCCTCATGGTTGCAGGTTCATTCCCACTGCGTGGCACCTTGGGCAAGTGTCTTCTACTATAACCTTGGGCTGACCAAAGCCTTGGTAGACGGAAACTGAAAGAAGCCTGTCGTATATATGTATGCATGTGTGTGTTTATGTGTTTGTGTTTGTCCCCCCAACATTGCTTGACAACCGATGCTGGTGTGTTTATGTCCCCGTAACTTAGCAGTTCAGCAAAAGAGACCGATAGAATAAGTACTGGGCTTACAAAGAATAAGTCCTGGGGTCGATGTGCTTAACTAAAGGCGGTGCTTCAGCATGGCCACAGTCAAATGACTGAAACGAGTAAAAGAGTTAAAGAGTAAAAGAGTATTGTTGTCTGAGCTGTCATCATCATCATCATCATGGCTATAATCATCATCATCATCATCGTCTGTGTTGGCTGTCGTCATCATCATCATCATCATCATCATTGAAGTCTGTGCTCTATGATTACATGGTTTGAACAATTTGATAGGATCCAGTGAATCTGAGGAGTATATTATGTTCTATTGTCAGTTTGGCATGAGGCAGTCACAGATGGAATGTCTTTGATTATAGATCATCTGCATGTTTAGGGCTTACTCAAGGTTAAACAACGAGTGGAGCAGTAGCATCAGAAACATCAACAACAACAACAGTAGCAGCAGTTGCTGCTGCTGCTGCTGCTGCTGCTGCTACTACTATACTACTACTACCACGACTACCACTACTACCACCACCACTACCACCACCACCACCACTACTACTACTACTACTACTACTACTACTACTACCACTACTACCACTACTACTCCTACCACTAATACTACTACTACTACTCTTCAAAATACAATAGTTTTTCTAAGTTCTCTTTGACAAAAGACATTCATTCTGGAAATAAATAAATGCCAAATACATCAGATAATTACTCTCAGAAATGTTTGCCACTCAAAGACAAGAGCTATTTCCATTCTGTCTGTTAATAAGTTATGTAAGTTTGATATAATAATAGAGCGCAGTCATCTCTAGAGTACAGACGAACCAGTGGAACCTAGAACTAAATGAGAGTTCATCATATGGCATATATCTTTTCCCAAGAATTTCTTCTGAGCTTAAATAGATGAGGGCAGCAAGCCAATTATCAACACAGCATTCATTTGATCCTTGTCTATAGAAATAACAGAAAATCTAACACAAGTTGTACTGTAGTCTTGCATGAAAATCCGTTATTTTTAGAACATATTCCTCCATGCTGTGAAGCTATTTGCTTGACAACATGTCTCCTGAAAATATATAGAGTATGTTTCTTCTTGGAGATAAAAAAACAAAAAAGAAAAGACAAAAAAGAAAACCCATTGAAGTAAGAATTTTCTGCAAGTTTAGTTAGCTATGATAGTGTTATATAATTAGTTAGAGCCACAATAATTCCAAATATTGGATACACAATAACAAGAATAACAAGAATGAGACTAGTAGTAGCAGCAACGGCAGCAGCAGTAACAACAATAACACTAACAACAACAGCAGCAGCAACAACAACAGCAGCAGCAACAACAACACCAACATACCACCAACAACAACAACAACAGCAGCAGCAGCAGCAGCAATAGCAGCTACAACAATCATTATAAGAATGAGGAGAACTGCAAAAATTGGTATTGTGCCACACAGTATTTAACCCATTCAATAACAAATTACCTGAAATCATCTCTGGCTCCATGTTACAACACATCCTATTTTCAAATATTCATACCAATCATCGTCGGCGTTTGCGGCGGTGTCATTGTCGTCATCGTCGTTTAACGTCCACTTTCCATGTTGGCATGGGTTGGACAGATTAACCAAGGACTGGCAACCCAGAAAGCTGCAATCTGATCTGGCAAGGTTTCTGCAGCTGGATGCTCTTCCTAATGCCAACCACTCCAAGAGTGTAGTGGGTGCTTTTTACATGCCACTGGCACAATGGCCAGGCAGGCAGCACTAGCAACAACCACACTCAAATGGTGCTTTTTACGTGCTTCCAGCATAAGGGCCAGTCAGGCAGCACTGGCAACAACCACGCTCAGATGGTGCTTTTTACGTGCCTCCAGCATAGGGGCCAGTCAGGCAGCACTGGCAACAACCACGCTCAAATGGTGCTTTTTACGTGCCTCCAGCATAGGGGCCAGTCAGGCAGCACTGGCAACAACCACGCTCAAATGGTGCTTTTTACGTGCCTCCAGCATAGGGGCCAGTCAGGCAGCACTGGCAACAACCACGCTCAGATGGTGCTTTTTACGTGCCTCCAGCATAGGGGCCAGTCAGGCAGCACTGGCAACAACCACGCTCAAATGGTGCTTTTTACGTGCCTCCAGCATAGGGGCCAGTCAGGCAGCACTGGCAACAACCACGCTCAAATGGTGCTTTTTACGTGCCTCCAGCATAGGGGCCAGTCAGGCAGCACTGGCAACAACCACGCTCAGATGGTGCTTTTTACGTGCCTCCAGCATAGGGGCCAGTCAGGCAGCACTGGCAACAACCACGCTCAGATGGTGCTTTTTACGTGCCTCCAGCATAGGGGCCAGTCAGGCAGCACTGGCAACAACCATGCTCAAATGGTGCTTTTTACGTGCCTCCAGCATAGGGGCCAGTCAGGCAGCACTGGCAACAACCACGCTCAGATGGTGCTTTTTACGTGCCTCCAGCATAGGGGCCAGTCAGGCAGCACTGGCAACAACCACGCTCAAATGGTGCTTTTTACGTGCCTCCAGCATAGGGGCCAGTCAGGCAGCACTGGCAACAACCATGCTCAAATGGTGCTTTTTACGTGCCTCCAGCACAGGAGTCAGTCAGGCAGCACTGGCAACAACCATGCTCAAATGGTGCTTTTTACGTGCTTCCAGCATGGGAGCCAGACAGGCAGCACTGGCAATTTTGTGGGGAGGGGATCAACTCAATTACATTGACCTCTAGTACTTGAAAGGTACTTTATTTTCTTGAGCCCAAAAGGACGAAAGGCAAAGTTAACTTCAGTAGAATTTGAACTCAGGACATAGAATGCTGGAAGAAATTCCACAAAGCATTTTGTCTGGCAAAGTAAACAATTATGCTCTCTCGCCACCTTGCACAAGTTTAATAATGAAAATGTTAGTTATTACACTAAATCCATTGAAATTATTAATTACACTGTGTAACATGATTTTTGTCCTTGTGTAGCAACTGTTCTTTCCTATTTGCTTACCCCTAGAAAGTATGAAAAATGGTTAACATTTCCTTCAAACTTTGCTTTTGTTACATTTATTCAAACCTAAAGAATCCTTCTCAACACGTGGCAATGATGCTCCCCAACTCCTCCTGCTGATGATCAGATGCACATATTATCAGCCATTGAGGGATATGCTCAAGTGGTTACGGTCAAGCAACTGACAAGTAAATCAGTGGTACTGAGCAGAATATTTTGCAATAACAATATTTCTGCTTCAGCAATTCAGTGCTGAATCTGTCTGAAATGTAATGGATTATAGATCAGTTTCAAAACTGATGCTCAGATATTTCATAAACAAAATATGTGTTTGTTTATGAAATATCACAGCTTGCAGTACTGGCTCTGTATTCTGTAGAAAAACTGAGAACATGACACTGCTAACACTTGGTGAGACACGGTATTGACTTGTAAATTTGTAATATACTTGGCAGTATATCATGGTTGCAAAACAAAATATTGTACAGTTGCCAACAATTAGTAGCTGTAATTTAGAGGATTGGTTTTAATTCACTGATCCTGCCTGAGAATTACATTAAATAAACAAGTGCCTTTGGAATACTCAGCCAGTCACATCAATGGGTAGAATTTTCTCTCAAGTGAACATCTGCTACTTTCATTTTCTATATTGATTCAGGATCTACTATGCATGTATGTATATCTGTGTTTGTGTGTTTATGTTCATGTGAGCATCTGTTGTTTGTGAATTTATGTAGTGACTCTTAATCTCTAGAGAAAAATAAGTAATGGGTATATATACATATTTATATAATGCATATCATGGGTGTAGAGAAAAATTTTCTATAACCTTTGAAATGTGCATATACACTCGTTACCTACTACTGTCTTTTTAGCAGATCCAGTGACCTTTTAATATCCACCTTTTTAATATCAACCATTTTATCCATGCCATATCCCAAACCTGGATTTTCGTTTTTTAGTGGGTGGCACCAAAAAAAGTAAAACACATGTTAATTGAAGAAAAATTTATCATATTTATAAAGGAAAGACAATTGGGAGTGGGGCCACTGGAAGGATGTTTGAGGGTCTTGTGCAGCCCTGAGAACCACAGTTGAGAAATGCTGATGAAGAGTATTCCTTGGTGACATTTTAATATTTTATTGTTGAAACTAAATCAGAAGCTTGATTCTATTTATTTTGTTTCCATGTATTTCTGTAAGAATTTACCTTAAAAACTTTTCCAATTTTAACCCTTTAGTATTTAAACTGCCCATATCAGGCCCAAATATTCTACCTTTTTTATGCTCAAGCCAGCTAGATCCAGCCCCTCATACCTACCCGACAATATCATTCTAAAAATAAACAATCACATCATTGAAATCCTGAAGTTACAAGATAATGAATGATTATATAAAAACAAAGAAAATAAATAAGTTTTACATTTGAGAGCAGAGTAATTTGAATGCTAAAGGGTTAATAACCGACAGTCCTTGTTTTATTAAGTACCTCAAAATGTGTCAGTTTTTACATATTAATTCAACTGGGACCTTCATCTAACTATTGCTACTAATTTCTCTTTAAACTATTTATTTCAGTAACGATACAGAATCAACCTTATATTCTACGAACTGTTTGCAATACAGGTAAGTGATTACTGTTTGTCATGTATTATTTAGTACAAGTAGAAAGATATATTTTTTTCAACAAGTAAAATACTGATATAACAGTATACATGGGATAATATCCCTTACAGAGCAGAAAAATCTGTCAGCAACCAGCCATGAGAATTGAACGATTCTCATGGCTGGTTGTTGACAGATTTTTCTGGCTAGTTGCTGACAGATTTTTCTGGCTGGTTGCTGACAGATTTTTCTGGCTGGTTGCTGACAGATTTTTCTGGCTGGTTGCTGACAGATTTTCCTGCTCTGTAAGGGATATTATCCCATGTATACTGTTATATCAGTATTTTACGCATTGAAAAAAGTATTTCTTTCTGCTTGTACCACAATACATTTCAGAACTTCAAAAACAAACTTAAGTTTGTTTACATATGATGTAATATATTATTTAGTTTATTTATTTTCAGAAAAGAAATCAAGACAATTTTTAAACCAATGTGTACCTAAAAGAAATACACACACACATACACACACACACACACACACACACACGCACGCACGCACATACACACTTATAGTTCAGTCCCACAGCATGGCACTAGTCATGATAGCTCTGGATCAATCAAAGCCTTATCAGTAAATTTGGTAAATGGAAACTGAAAGAAGCCCACTGTAAAGTGATTTCCATTAGGAAGGGTATCCATCTACAAAAACCATGCCATGAGCAGACTCTGGAGCACAATGCAGCACTTGGACATATTGGATACAGTCAAAACATCCAACCCATGTCAACATGGAACATAGATCTTAAATGATAATGAGGATTTACATTTATATATATTTGTGTGTGTATATGCATGCATGTATATATATATATATATATATATATATATATAACGGTAAGTTTTATGAAAATAGACAAAAGACGAAGGCAGGTTTACGGAAATAAACAAAGACGAAGGCAGGTGGAATACAAACAAACAATTGTATTAGTATGGTGCTCAGGAAATATAAATGAAACAAGTCTTTAACGTTTCGAGCCTACGCTCTTCAACAGAAAGATACACAGAGAAAAAAAACACAGAAAGAAGGAGAGAAAAAAATATGCGTGCAAAAGCATATATATATATAGTTCATTGTGTCTTTTAGTGTCTTATTAAATTAACACACTCATTGGTCTGATTTCCACTCATTTACTTATTTATATAGTTCAAATTTACAGAAAACAAAAGATGAAGGCAGGTGTAGGAACAACAAGCAGGTGTATTAGTTTAATGCTCAGGAAAAATGGAAAAGTCTTTTATGTTTAGAGCCTATGCTCTTCGACAGAAAGGGTTAAGAAAAATGGAGACAGAATTTTTTTTTAAATGGTGAGAGGAAAAGTGTGTAGGGGTTAATGATTCAACATGATGTGTGTGTGTGTGTGTACCTTTGTTTTGACATCATGTGATGGTTGTAAATTAGCAACATTATCTTACAAGCCAAGTTGTTCATTAATTCCAATGGAAAACGGATGATGATGATATATATATATATATATGATGCATGATTATGTAATGTGTGTATAATATATACATATATATATATATATAATGCATGTAAATGTAATGTGTGTATATATATACATATATATATATATATATATTATATATATATATATATGTGTGTGTGTGTGTGAGTGTGTGTGTGTGTGGTGTGTGTGTGTGTTGTGTGTGTGTGTGATGAAAGTATTATTTTTGTAACGGTGACATGATATTTGTAAAAGGTTGAGATTCTTCATTATGTAAGGATGAAAGGATGAACAATGCATGAAGTTTTACGGAAATATTTATTTTACCGTTACATTATACAATACCTTGCCTCGACGGGCAGGTGATGGAATCGTAGAGAATGTGAAGTAAAAAAAGTTAATTCCGGCCTCTCTGTTCTTATTGTAGTAGTAAACCATAGAGAGAGAGATATATGGTAATGTGCAGAGAAAAGAAGTGAGTTAGTGAAAGTGAGAGAGCGTGGGATGTTGGCTCGCATAGTCACTGATTGTAAATTTCTGACCATTTGGCTGCCTGCTTGTGGCCATGACTAGTTGTCATTCACTCGAGTTGTCTGTCGCTAACTGACTGAGTTGTCACCAAGTGACTAACTGATTTTTGCTGGGGGATGGGGGGTTCTTGCTTTTATAGCTATCTAGAAGGATAGACATATCGTTGAGAACAATGGATTTAGTTGGTGGTTTTGTTATCTTAATTCTAGCTTTTGGTGGTCTAGGAGAGGTAGAAGAGTTAAGTGGTGAAGACATTATTTCGGCCTAGCTAAAGGCAATCTGGCAAATATAAAATTGCTGTCACTGAAAACCATTGTTCCTTCATGAGAAAAGTCTGTTGAAGTGCTAATTTAAATTTGGCTATGGTGGATCGAATCCACTTCATGCCTGCAAGATTCACCACATATATATACATGACTGGGTAATTTATGTTTATATCTACTTATATGATACATATGCCTATTTGTTCCAACTTTACACATTTAACTGATTTTTTTTCTAATGAAAAAAACAACTATTAAAACTCTGATGAAGTTATATGATGTTGCGATGGCACCCAACTCTGTGTGCACTGCTCTTTATAGCTGAAACAGTTATAAGCTAATGGAAGCTATTATAAAACTTCTTTTTTTGTTGTTCATTTCATTTATTAAATCTGAAATATTATGCTCCATATTCATTTTACATTTATTTTTCTGTGGTTTTAAATAAAATGTGTGTGTGTAAAGGCATGTATGAATACATACATGACATTAATGTGTGCATATAAGTGCTGCTTTTATTTATATATATATATATATATATATATATATATATATATATATATATATATATACACATATATACATGACAATGATATTGATGCATGTATATAGAGTAAGATTTATATAGAATGTGTGTGTGTCTAGAGATTGCATATGTGTAAGTGTGTGTGTGCATGTATGTGTATGTGTATATGGCTGTGTGGTAAGTAGCTTGCTAACCAACCACATGGTTCCAGGTTCAGTCCCACTGCGTGGCATCTTGGGCAAGTGTCTTCTGCTATAGCCCCAGGCCGACCAATGCCTTGTGAGTGGATTTGGTAGATGGAAACTGAAAGAAGCCTGTCGTATATATGTATATATATATATGTGTGTGTTTGTGTGTCTGTTTGTCCCCCTAGCATCGCTTGACAACCGATGCTGGTGTGTTTACATCCCCGTCACTTAGCGGTTCGGCAAAAAAGAGACCGACAGAATAAGTACTGGGCTTACAAAGAATAAGTCCCGGGGTCGAGTTGCTCGATTAAAGGCGGTGCTCCAGCATGGCCGCAGTCAAATTACTGAAACAAGTAAAAGAGAAAGAGAAAGAATATATATGACAATGATAATGACATGTGTATATATAAGTGCAGGCTTAATATGAAATGTACATATGTAGGGAGATTGTATCTATGCAAAAATGTCATTGATGTGTGTGTATACAGATGTATGTATACAGTGCTAATTTTATAAAATGTGTGTATCTATGTGTTTAGAGACTGTGTAGTGTGTATTTGTGAGTATTAATATTTGTATCATCATCATCACTTAACATCCATTTTCCATGCTGGCATGGGTTAGAATACAAATTAATTATTAAGCAAGAATGTTATTGACAGTGGCTTTGAAGTTTTGGCCAGCTAAGCCATTGTTGAATTCCAATGATGGTTTAGCTAGCGATAACTTAGAAGTCACTGTCAGCAACTTTCTTGTTTGAGAATAAATATACATGTATGTATAAGATTGTATGTGTGTATATATATATGACAAAATAAAGGAAACACCTTAAAATTTCAAACAGATTTATTTTAATACAGAGTAGGACCACCTTTATCAGTAATTACAGTTTGAATTCTATGAGGTATGGATTCATACGAAGTTTGAATTGTTTCCAAAGGAATTTTTGTCCATTCTTCAGCTAAAACAGTCTCCAGTTCTAGGAGTGATGATGGTGGAGGATATTGACTCCTTACTTGTGCCATTCAGTAACAATTTTAGCTGTGTGAATTGGTGCATTATCATCCTGAAAGATTGTGTTTCCCTCTGGAAACAGTTCTACAATCATAGGATGAATTTCATCAGATAAAATGCTTAAATAGTCTTCACTATTAATTCTGCCACGAAAGGAAACCATTGGGCTGGTGGATTTCCAAGATATAGTCCCCCCAGATCATCACAGATCCTCTTCCATGCTTAACAGTTGGAAGAAGGCAGTTGGGGTCAAATGTTCCTTTTGGCTGTCTCCACACGTATACTCAGCTGGTGGTTGGAAATAAGGTAAAGGATGACTCATCTGAGAAAATAATATTCTTCCACTGCTCTAGGAACTAATTCTGTAGGTTTTACTCCGCTCTAAACACTTTGCAACATTTATTTTTGAAAGTAGTGGTTTTCTGATTGTAGTCCTCCTGTGAAATCTGGCTTTGTGCATCTCCTGGTGAACAGTTTTTGTGGAAACTGGGTTCTTGAGGTGGTCATTAAGCTCTGCAGTAATTTTGGGAACTGTATTTTTGTCATCCTTTCTAACAATTTGTGCAAGAATCTGACGGTTGCTATCTGATATTTTTGGTTTTCTTCACGAGTTTTGTTTCAATACAGAGGTTTTTCCCTCTTTCTCAAAGGCTGCCATTACTCTCGAGACAGTACTCCTTGATACACCAAACATTTTGGCTGTTTTCGTTACACTAGTGCCTGCCATACGAACACCAACAATTTGATGTCTTTGACAGTCCAATAGATCTGTCGTTTTAATGAATTTTAATTACCTTTTTCTGATGATATATGAAATGAAACACCAATTTTGGCAAAACATATTAGGCAACACTAATAATAAATCAAAAACATAAAAATAAACAAGCTTTTGATGGTTTTTATAGATATGATGCTAGGTGTTTCCATTATTTTGTCCAACCCCTGTATATATACAAATATATATAATTGTATATAATTGCGTGTGTACATATATATGACTATGATAAAAGAAAGAATTATATGTAAAGTCTACGTGTGTGTGTGTGTGTGCGTGCGTATAGAGCTATGCAGTGAAAAACTATGAAAGACACTAAATGATGTGGAGCACTAAATATTTGATTTATTTAGCTGGGATTATGACAATGTCTGTTAACATTAAGTGCCAAGACTTCAGTAGTTTGACGTTTTCTGTTCAAATGAACACTGTTTATTTGAATTCATCATCACAGGTGACAGCTGGCATGGCGATGTGTGTGTGTGTGTTTATGAGTATGTGTGGGAGAGAGAGAGAGAGAAAGAGAGTGTGTGTGTGTGTGTGTGTGTGTGTGTATGCACACGTGTGTGTGCATTTGTATGCCTGTGTAAGTACATCTGTGAACATGCATTTGTGTGTTTGTGTGTGTGTGTACATGCCTGTGTGAGAGCATGTGTTTGTGTGTACCTTCCTGTGTTTGTGTATAATCCATTGAATGCTACATGGACAAATTGAAAGACTCCTTAAATCATCTGACAGAATGCCTTGTGGTACTTGTTTCAACTATGAGCAGTCTCACCTGGCATTGCTCAGGTTTGTTTCAACCCTTTAGAATTGGAATTTTTGAAAAGTAAAAATTTCGCATTATGTAGCTTGTTATTCTCTTTAAGTGAACATTTTTCAGGTTGAAATACGCCGAAAAATGGTGACACAGTGGTCAAAAAATCGTAAAATATAGGGATTTTCATAGAAAAAAAGCACCTTTTTGATGTAAATAATTTTTGGTGTTAACATAGTCCGATTTGAATTTTTTCTTCTACGGAAGGAAGAGCAAGCCTTCTTCTATCATACTCTCAATTTTGGTCAACTTGCACCACAGGGTCTCAGAGGAGATAGTGTTAGTTGAAGGCTACCAAACCTGCTATACACAGACAACTTCAGCTTTATATAGAGATTTATGTTCTGAGCTCAAATCTTGTCAAGGTCAAATTTGCCTTTTACCTTTCAAGGTTGATAAAAAAAGTACCAATTCAGAGACTTTGGATTAGTAGAACTGTAAGAAAATCAGACCAGATACCTTGTTAGTTGTTCCTTTAGTGGTAGACTTAATCCATTGCTCTATTTAACAACACCACCCGGACCCCTTTGGTAGCTTAAGAGGAGACCACTCTGTTGCAAGCAGACTAGATCGATGATTTAAGGATATCTTCCTCACTCCTATCAGTCACAGAGGATTTTTAACAGGGGCCCTGCCTTCCCACTTGACTAATCGCCCTCATCATTTCACATGTGTTTTCCATGACTGGACAATTTGACAGGAACTGGCAAGCCAGAAGGTTGAACCAGACTCCAGTTGTTTGCTTTGGCATGGTGTCTGTGGCTGGATGCCCTTCTTAATACCTATTTCTTTACCACCCTCAAGGGGCTAAACACAGAGAGGACAAACAAGGACAGACATAGGTATTAAGTCGATTACATCGACCCCAGTGCGTAACTGGTACTTAATTTATCGACCCCGAAAGGATGAAAGGCAAAGTCGACCTCGGCGGAATTTGAACTCACAACATAACGCAGACGAAATACCGCTAAGCATTTCGCCCGGCGTGCTAACGTTTCTGCCAGCTCGCCGCCTTCCTAATACCAACTACTTAACAGAATATACTGGGAGCTCTTTATATAGTGACAGCTTGGGTGCTTTTTTATGTGACACCATTACTAAAAGATAAAAGAAAAAAATATATTCATCTTCAATGGAGTTATTGTTAAATATAAAAACTGTGACAGTTAATCCGTAAAAAGTTGATGTTCTTGTCGGTGGTGATGATGGTGTTTTTACTTTTATGCAAGTCCTGACCAAGCAAATCTACAGTCAGGGCTAAAAGTTTGGAGCATTGTTTTTCCAAAATTAAAATTCTTGTGCCCAAGTACAATTTGATTTAAATTTATATCTACAATGTATCTATTTGGGCATTCAATATAAAAAATTCTAATCTTCAGACCAAAATTTTTGGTCACAACTGTATGACTAAAAAAAAAAAAATAGATGCGCCCTTTTAAAGCCTAACCAGGCTCATGGGCCTGGTTTCCTGGTTTCTATGACGTATGTGTTCCCCAGCTGGACAGGATGCCAGTCCATTGCAGTGTTACTCATTTTTGCCAGCTGAGTGGACTGAAGCAACATACAATGAAGTGTTTTGCTCAAGAACACAACGCGTCGCCCAGTCCAGGAATCGAAACCACAATCTTACAATCATGGTGCTGACACCCTAACCACTAAGCCATGCGCCTTCCACCTTTATGACTAAAGGTCCAGGATTATTCACAATGTATACAGGACCATGTTCTTCCTTTCTTTATAATACAGTATATGATTTGGAAGAGATTTAGCTGCTATTTCTAATAGAATACGGCTCCCTCATTGGCTTTTCTGGCTGCTGTTGTTGTTTAGCCCCAGGTCAGCCCAGACTGGACAGACCTATAATCAAAGGTATCACCCAGCCGTGACTATCCTGACCTTTTCACAGGTACTGTATATCTAGGATCTCATGGTAGAGGTATAAATTTGAGGCCAGTTTGCCTGCTATTTCTGAATATAAGATAGCTGGACTATGAGACGCAGCTTAGTGTACCAGGCAAAGCTGTTTCAACAGTTATGTAAGTGCTGCACAAACAGACAGTAATTCAGACAGAAAGTCATTTTAAGTAGTAGCAAGATATATTTGTGTGTGCATGTGTGTATTGGTGTGTGTGTGTGCATGTGTATATATGAGTGTGTATGTGTATGTGGGGGGTGTATGTGTGTGTGTGCATATGTATGTGTGTATGCGTGTGTATGTGTATGTAGGGGGGTGTATGTGTGTGCGTGCATGTGTTTGTGTGTGCATATGTGTGTATGCGTGTGTGTATGAGTGTGTATGTGTATGTGGGGGGGTGTATGTATGTGTGTGCATGTGTTTGTGTGTATGCGTGTGTGTATGTGTGTGTGTATGTGTGTGTATGAGTGTGTATGTGTATGTGGGGGTGTATGTGTGCGTGCGTGTGTTTGTGTGTGCATATGTATGTGTGTATGCATGTGTGTATGTGTGTGGTTTTGTGTTTGCGTGTGTGCACATGCATGTGTATATGCATATATGTGTGTGTTTGAACTTCTCTTTAAATATGTGTTCTAATGTATGAATATAGACAGTACCTTATTGACCTTGGAAGAATGGAAGTCACCCTCAGTAGGATTTGAACTCAGAACACGAAGTGCAACAACAACAATAATAATCCTTTCTACTTTCTCTTTTATTCTCTTATACTTGTTTCAGTCATTTGACTGTGGCCATGCTGGAGCACTGCCTTTAGTCGAGCAAATCGACCTCAGGACTTAATCATTGTAAGCCTAGTGGGATCTTTTCCTTTTGAACGGCACTTTTCAACACAATTTATAGTTAACTAAACACTTTTAAACTTCGTATGCTGGTAGAATGTGTTTATAAAACATCATTTTTTCTTGGCTGTATTGAGAAAATTCTATAGGTTGTAACATATTTTGTCTTTAATTTCGAGCATTTTGGCAATTTTAACCAATTGCTGGAGTCCATTTAGGTAAATAACATTCTGTGCATAAAGAATATGTCCCTCGTTTAAGAAACAGATTGGGTTTATTTACATTTGTGAAGAAAAAAGATACCCTTCCCCCACCCCTAACCCTAAGCCCTAACTCTCACCCTAATCTAAAATAGATTGAAATGCAATAGATCGATACTCGGGCCATAATTATGGGTGACAATTTTATACGACACCGCTACGGAAAATGGGATTTTTTTCTAGTGGTGTCAAATGAAAATGTCACCCATAATTATGGCCCTAGTATCGATCTATTGCATTTCAATCTATTTTAGATTTAGGGTTAGGGTTTTTCTTCACAAATGTAAACCCAATCTGTTTCTTAAATGAGGGACATATTCATACAGCACGGAATGTTGTTTACGTCAATAGAGGTAATCGATTGGTTAAAATTGCCGAAATGCTCGAAATTAAAGACAAAATATCTTACAACCTATAGAATTTTCTCAATAAAGCCAAGAAAAAATGATGTTTTATAAACACATTCTACCAGTATACGAAGTTTAAAAGTGTTTAGTTAACTAGAAATTATGTTACAAAGTGCCATTCAAAAGGAAAAGATCCTACTAGTACTTATTCTATCGGTCTCTTTTGCCGAACCATTAAGTTACCGGGATGTAAACACACCAGCATCGGTTGTCAAGCAATGTTGGGGGCGGAAAACACAGACACACAAACATATCCACACACACATATATATATATATATATATATACACATACACACACATATATATACGACAAGCTTCTTTCAGTTTTCATCTACCAAATCCACTCACAAGTCTTTGGTCCGCCTGAGGCTATAGTAGAAGACACTTGCCCAAGGTGTCCAGCAGTGGGACTGAACCCAGAACCATGTGGTTCGTAAGCAAGCTACTTACCACACAGCTACTCCTATGCCTATAGGAACAGAATTTGAAGTTTTGGGGGAAGATGTAAATTGATTAAATCAACTCCAGTGCTCAACTGGTACTTATTTTATAAACCCCAGTAAGAAGAATGGCAAAGTCAACCTCAGTGCAATTTGAACTCAGAACTTAAAAGTCAGACTAACTGCTGCTAAGCATTTCGCCCAGCATGCTAACAATTCTACTTGCTTACCATGTTCTTAATAACAATGGACACTCTTTGAAGTTAAAAAAAAAATAAGAAGCTGCATCTATTTGCGATGGATGCAGTAATGTGATTTCAGTCCAGGTATGGATTTTGCTATGAAGTCACAATGGGGACACTGATAATTTTGATTTTGCCTGGAATTGGACAAATGTGTCTAGTGATTGCAGGATATAATTCTTTTATTGTTCTGTTTCTTCAACTCAAATTGTTCAAATGCATCATGTCACATTTTACACCATGCAGATTGATCAAGGCAATGACTTTCCCAAGATGTCAAGTTAAGCTGTAGAGACTTTAGTGATTGCTTCAACTTATCCTTATACCTAAGGAGAGGTCTTTATTTGTTGCGATATCCCTAAGCCCTCTTAAAGCATAGAGATATTGCCAGAAAAGTGTCAAAAGCTGCATACAAGGCAAACCATTCCGATTGGCTCAAGAGATAGAAGTGATATAGCAAGACTGAGCATTGAGCATGGTAGGAACATCTGGCCCAGAGTCATATCATCTGACTCAATAAAGCTTATGCTGCCATGCAGCAGTTTTGTTGCCTAAATTAGCAGGTAGTCCGAAGGAGTTCTAGTGTTGCAGTGGAAGGGGCTGAAACACCTACAGAGCTGTTTCATCACCTGATGAAATATCAACTCGTGCATTCAGAGATGGAACACAGCAGCACCTTCAACACATAAATGTTTATTTTAAAATGTTAATTAAATATCAACACTTGATGTACAATTTGCTAAATTTCTTTAAGCCATCTGTGATATCAACTAAACCTCTCTCTCCTTAAAATCATTGTTCTTGTGCTTAGATTAGAAACTTTTAAAATTGTACAAACAAAGGAGAACCTATTGTGCCATTATTTTTTTCTTTTTTCTCATTCAGTAAAAGTGTCCAAGTACCACCATTGCCTGAAGACTCAGCCAATGTACCAGGAAGTATTGACCAGAATCAGTTCGAGTAAGAAAAAGAAAACTGTTCAGTAAATTTAACATAATTGTTTAATGTTCATCAATTATTTGAAAAAAAATTTTTTTTTACATATATATATATATAATTAGTCAATGGATAAAGGCAATGTCTGTGAATTGTGGAAGTTTTATTCTGAAGCCACTGAGATATTTTCAATTGCTCTGCTGGGTCGGAACAGTAAGAAGCTACATTACATTTAGTTAGTTAGTTAATTTTTTGGCTCAAAAAGCAAAAAGCAAGGCCATGTAGGGGGACATGGAGTTATGTACAGGGTGGTGTTCATGTAAAGAGTTCAGGATGTAAATGATGGTGAGAGTGGATAGACATGAAATAGAAAACTTGAGATGAGGTTTGTTGAGTGCATACAATCTAAAGTTGGAAATGAGGTACGCAAAAAACATAATAACATTTCTTCTAGTGGGAGTCTTGCTTAGAGAGTCATCTAGGCTGAGGTATTGAGGACAGGAGAACTCTGCAATTT
The DNA here is from genome assembly GCF_006345805.1 of Octopus sinensis. NCBI lineage: Eukaryota > Metazoa > Mollusca > Cephalopoda > Octopoda > Octopodidae > Octopus > Octopus sinensis. The sequence goes on along the minus strand of NC_043016.1, from coordinate 30,108,887 downwards.
GGGAAGCAGGGAACCTTGCATCCTATGCAATGCACAGAGGCAGTAGTCTTGCAGATGTTGCAGTGGTGAATAACTTTTTCCCTATGTATTATGGGAAGTGATGCTATGCTGCCTGCACAGCTCTGGATAAACAACTTGGGGCTTGTGGAATGGGGAGGTTAAATGGCTTCAGATGTGTGATAAATGTGAAGTGAGGTGCCTAGGAGGAGGATATCATTCACACACTTGTCTCAGATGAGTCAAAATTGAAACATTTTCTATAATGAATAACCAGCTTTAAGCTTTTTAACTGTTTAGCATTCAGATTATACTGTCAAATGTAATGTTTGTTTATTCATATTATTCATATTGCTTTGAATTATCATGCATTTTCTCATAGCTTCAAGATTTCAATGACATGGTCGTTTAGTTTTAGAATGACATTATAGGGTTAAGGTGAGAGGCCAGATCTGGCCTATTTCAGCATAAAACATGCTAAATATCCTGTTGTGTCTGGGGAGAGTCATTTTCTTTTTGTGCCTTATTATATAACACACTCACCGGTAAAATTTCCACTTTTTCCTTATTTTTATTTTCCTAAAATTTTCATTGCGTCTTGCAACCTTTTCAAGAGTCAAGACTATTGAAAGGGTTGCAAGACGCAACAAAAACTTTAAGAAAATAAAACTAAGATATAAGTGGAAATTTTACCGGTGAGTGTGTTATATAATAAGGCACAAAAAGAAAATGACTCTCCCCAGACACAACAGGATATGCTTCAACACACAAACTCATATAAAGAATCTTGCAAACCAAATCCAAAAATCCAAAAACGAAACATGCTAAATAGTTTGGCCAGATGTGGTTGGTTTGGATGCAAAAGGGTTAAACAAGTTATATCCAGCAGAAATATTCTACCTGTTTTATACTGAAATCAACCAGACCCAGATTCTCACAGCTACCTTGCAATGTCATCTTAAAAATAAACAGTTACATCATCAAAATCTCAAAACTACGAAATAATGCATGAATTGTTCAAAACAAATTGAATATATGAGCATTACACATTACAGAGTAATCTGAATGTAAAAGGTTTAAACAGGATGACAGTTAACTGACTTCAAAATTAGAGTCCTGAGGTGAGTCATATGATAGGAAGATGTGAGGTGGCTCTTTATCACTTTTTTTTTTACAAATCTCAATCATTCCATTTTGATCATGACTGTGATCACTTGGTTAATTTAATGCCTTTAAACTGTTGTTTTATCTTTCAGCCAATCTGATGGAGGTACCCTGTAAAAGAAGAATTGAATGAAAAGTTAATTCTATCATCGTATATGTAGAAATAAATGTCGGCATCTCGGTTTTATAGATAGGTAGATAGTACAGCATTAGTTTAATATACCTAGAGAGTACAGTTTTATTAACATTTACTTTAAAATAGTTAAACACTACAATTTTGGTAACGATTACATGAAAATACAGCATACACTATAGTTTGCATTAACATAAAATTTACATCTAAACAATACTTTTTGTTAACATATGGTAAAATACAGCTAAACACTATAGATTTTATTTACTTAATTAAATTCAGCTAAACATTTTATGTATCCTTATCAGTGGTCAAAAACACAAACACTATAGTTTTTAACACGTTATAATACATTGAAATACTATATTTTCCATTAACAATATGATAAAATAGTATAGTTTTCATTAACAAAATGTTAACACTAAGATTTTGTTAAAATCTTGCTAAACACCAAGATTTTGTTAAAATAATGATAAACGCCATACTTTTTAACATGTTAACATATAGCTAAATGCCATAGAGTTTAACGTGTTAACATGCAACTAAACACCATAGTTCTTTAACATATTAACATATGGTTAAACATCATAGTTTCTTAACATGTTAACATGCAGCTAAACATCATAGGTTTTCATTAACATGATGTTAACATACAGCTAAACACTATAGTTATTAACAAAATGTAAACATGCTGCTAAACACCAAGATTTTGTTAACATAATGCTAAACACCATTGTTTTTAACATGTTAAAATATAGCTAAATACCATAGATTTTAACATGTTAACATACAGCAAAACATCATAGTTTTTTAACATGTTAACATACAGCTAAACACCACAAATGTTATTTATTAACATAATGCTAGCATATTGCTGAATACCCCGTTTTTTTTTATTAATGAGTCAACATCCAACTAAACATATTTATTAACATATAACTAAACACCGTAATTTTTGTTTTAAAAAAGGAAACCTTTGTATCTGGGTGACAGAACAATTCTCCCGAATAAGATTATAATTGTTTTGTGTGTCTACTTCTAGTTTCTGAAATTCATATATCTATTGCTTCAACTGGTCATTCTTCAGATGTTTTAGTTCAGTAGTAATAAGACACCTATTGACAATAGTTCAAACCAATCCTTGGTTAGTCATCTGAATTGCATTAACAAAATCTAAACCTAGACATTTTAGACATTTAATTCTCCCATGCTTAACAAAAATGTTGGTATAAGAGCATTTGATGTTTAAATGATAAATTGCTAGGATCAAATTTCCCTATTTCTCCTGCAACAACAGTATTATTAACTGCAAGTGTTAGCAGTCTTTTTCTAAGTAAACCCTTGCTTTAGTGATTTTATAACACACAAAATAAACTTTTAGAATTCACTTTAATTCAGTTCATGAAGTGTCAAATTTTTCATCCACTTTAACCTGAGCACAGCGGAAATGTGTCAGTGACCAAGTCATGGTTGAGCAATGGAAATAGGAAAATTTTGATTCTTCATGAAATAATAATTTAGCAATCTGTATATCTTACTTAACATGGCTATTCTTTAAGAATGCCAAATTACCACAGTGTTCTAGCACAGTGTTAAAAAGCAAAGAAATATATCATAATGAGATGCTTTCTCAAGACGAATACTGCAATATCATGGTGTTCTTACAGTACATCCACATCAAATAAGTAGGATATAGAGATTACTATTTGGTACTAACACTGCTTTGTTGCTAATAACTGAATGTTAGTTTCATTAAACATTTTTGTGTGCTATCAAATGGGTAGAATGGCCGTACTTCTATCATATAATTGCTATAACGATCTAGATCAGTGGTTCTCAACTGGGGTCCATATAAAATTTTTGTGTTTGGTGGATGGGAGTGGGGGCATACCAGTAAAATAATAAACTGGGGATCCACATTAGTATTCTATTGGTCCATTAAAAAAACTTGCTTTAGATGTATTTAATGTAAGAAACAGCTAAGTTTCTTTCTCTGATGTTTTACATAGCTAAACCTACACATGTGAACATGTGTAAAACAAAATAGGAATTTTGAAAGAAATATTTATAAAACTACGGAGATGTACTTGCATAGCAAGTGATTTGATCTGAGATCATGTGCTGAAACGAAAACAATTGCAGCATGGCAGGTGTTTGTAAGCCATTTAAGAAACACACAAAAGCCGTTCGATTCACTTCAACATTTAAGTTTAATTTGTCAAAATATTTTCGTCGCTTTAAGACCGCGACCTGTTCACTGACAAAAATCCATGCTGCATCTTATAAAACTAGTTTTTAAACATCGAATGACTATGGGTCCACTAGAATAAAATAGTAATCAAGGGGGTCCATAGATTAAAAAAAATGGTTGAGAACCTCTGCTTTAGATGTATGTATTGGTATGTATTGCAAGAAACAAGTAGGTTTCTTTCCCTGATATTTTACATGATTCAACCAACACAAGTAAAATAGGAATCTTGAAAGAAGCTTCCATAAAACTAGTTTTTAAAACATTGAATGGTTATGAGGGTCCACCAGAATAAAATAATCAAAGGGGTCCATAGGTGAAAAAATGGCTGGGAACCACTGATCTAGATTAATTACAATAAAGATTTTTTTTTTAAAAAAAAGAAGGAAAAGTGAGTAAGAACTAATAAAAAGCTGTTCAATTTACAGCTTTCCTTTGGTAATGTGTTAGTCTGTCTTTGCCATAGGATTTGGAAGCTCAGTCAAGGAGGATTCACTGAGAGTAAGACTATAAACAATTTGCAGTTAATATTTTCTTTTGCTGCATGTAGAATTAGAGATATTTGATCCAAGGATTTTATTTCTCGAGATATTCAATATTCTTACGCAAGTACAACTCTGAAATAGATCTTTGTGGTTGGCCAACATGTTTAGACACCAGTGGTTGCTAGGCGATGCCTGCATGTTTATAAAACCAGTTTTTGCCAAGTGGTGTCTACATGTCTACAAACCAATAATTGCTAGGTAGTGTCTACATATATGTACATACACTTGTGGTTGCTAGGTGGTGTCTACATGTTTATACAACCAGTGGCTGCCAAGTGGTGCCTACATGTCTACACACCTGTAGTTACTAGACAGTGTCTACATGTTTATACTTCAGTGGCTGCCAAGTGGAGTTTACATGTTTATATAGCAGTGGCTGCTAGGTAGCATCTGTATGTATATACACCAGTAGTTGCTAGATGGTGTCTACATGTTTATACAACCAGGTTGCCAAGTGGTGTCAACATGTTTACACATCTGTAGTAGTTAGGCAGTGTCTACATGTTTATACATCAGTGGCTTCCAAGTGGGGTCTGCACATTTATACACCAGTGGCTGCTAGGTCATGTCTACATGTTTATGCACCAATTTAATATCACAGCGTAGTCCTTCAGTGCCTTTAGCAAAGTTCACCAGATTACAAACATTTAAACCAGGATCTATATTTATCATGCAGATTTTGAGATACACATGTTCAAGTCAGGCAACAGCCACATATGTCTCATTCTCTGTGCTTGGAAACAGGGGGTTGCAGGGAGAGCAAGTTCACACCCTAGAATTTTTATGGGGTGCAAAATCAAAATTTGCAACCCTACTTACTTTTCTCAGGTTTAGAAAACAGTGAATAAAAAGTGTTCTGTTAGAAGCAGCTCAATGTTAGGTTTCTTCACAAAGAACACAGAACAGAAATAAATACAAAAAACAAGACTTTGTAAAAATTTTTGGACCTGGGTTGGCACACCCTAAGCAAATCTTGTTCCTAAGCCAGTGAGCAAACATCAAGATTTCTTCCTCTCTGGCCCTATCTAATGTATTTCTTTAAATTCTTAGCCCCTACTCTACATTGTTAAACCAATGATTGGAGTAGTATTTTAATTAACTCTACATTATATTAGACAAGCAATAAAAGTCAAAACAGAAACCTTAATTTCAAAATTGAATAAAATCTAATTATAATATTTTAATTACATTAACAAGATTGATACACTGATCACCCACTTACAACTGTTTATTGTGTTAATTAGAAATTACTATGCCAGTTTGATTAACAACATTATTAGATACCACTTTCAGTAATTATTATACAGTAGTTTATTTAGTTAATTACTACATTTAGTATTTACCACACTGTGGTTTAACAACATTAGTTGATATATTCAATAATTACTACACAGTTTAATTAATCATTATTAGTTATTACATTTAGTAATTACTTGGTTATAGATTAATTAACAGCATTGTTACTAATTATATTTTGTAATTACTATGTAGTTAATTAACAACATTTTAGTTATCATATTTAGTAATTATCACATTGTAATTTAATATCAACATTATTAGTAACTACATTTAGTAAGCACTCCACTACAGATTAATTAACAGTACTGTTACTTATTACATTTTGTAATTACTACATAATAGTTTAATTAACATTTTAGTTATCATATTTAGTAATTACCATATTATAATTTAATTATCAACATTATTAGTTACTATAGTTAATGATTAATATTGTGGTACCACACTCTTATAAAATTGATGTATCACATGATACAGTTCAACTTCCTTCCTGGAAGGTGTAATGCATCATTGGTTGTTGAATAATAAAGTCTCTAGTACAGAGAATTCTTATTGTTACTTCTTATGACAGTTTACTAAACAGCTCTTATAGGAGCTGTCTTCTATGTTCCAAAAGACTTAACACAATATCTTTCTAATTGGTATCAATTCAGACACTGATTATGTATATGTCTGAAAATTTCCTTGCCAGTATTTCTGGTATCAACAGACTAAACACATCTTCATATCAGATAAAATATTCATATTCACGAACGGCCGTGACAGTTGCAAGAACGTGATAAACTACCTGAAAGAGGAGATCTTCATTAAACCAAAAGATGAGAATTTTGCGAGAGACCAGCTCATTAATTTCAAACAACACTGACTGAATATTTGGATCAATGTCTTCAAGTCTTGAAAACACTGGCTAATGAGAGTAAGTCTAAGGCAGTCTATATGCATCAGAGCCATATGTAAAATAATGGAAGCACTTATGTCTAGAATAACATCAAAAGGAGCAAGATTTAACCCCTTAACATTTAAACTAGCCATGATATCCACCCAAAATATTCTACCTGTTTTATATTCAAACTGGCTAGACCCAGGCTCTCTCACCTACACTGCAATGTCACTCTAAAAAGTAGACAAGTCATATTATTGAAACCTCAAAGCTATGAGATAATGCATGATTAAATCAAAACAGTATGAATAAACAGGTATTACATTTAACAGAGTAATCTGAATGCCTATGTAAAAATTATAATGCAAAAATTATCAATTGCTCTTTAGTACATCATGACACAAAACTGCAATTTAAAAACATATCACAGACATATATATATAAACAACATATTACAAACTAAAAGCATGCATCAACATCACCATCATTTAATGACCGTCATCAATGGGCTGGACGGTTGATGGGAACCGGCCAGGTAGAAGAATGGTGCTTTTTACACGGCACCAGCACAAGAGAGGTCGGTTTTGGCATGGTTTTTACAGTTGGATGCCCTTCCAAATGCTAACTACTTCACCCACTTCCCAGCCTTATCTCTTTCACTGACACTATTCTTTTCCTCCAAATACTCCTTGACTTCCTTATGTGACTTTCTCCTCTGACAACCTCTCAAAACAATAAATCTGCTCATCTTACTTTTCTCCTCACCCTTTCTATACTTCATCACATAGCTGTTGGGGCTCTTTAGTTTTGTGAGTAACAAGGATACTTCACTAGTATCAATAAAATGTAACCAATGTATTTGTAAAGTGATTGGTAAATGAGTGGAGACACTGCAGGGTCATGACGACCACTTAGTCTAGCTGAGAACAAGATTATGTTTCTAACGTTTGGTGCTATGATTAAATGCCCCCAGTATGCTCTATACGTGGTTGGTGCTAGGAAGGATACCAACCCATAGAAGTCAAACTGAGATGGTTGAGTGAGGCATTACCCTCTAGCCTATGTAGAAGGTCCTAACTCTGAATAAGAAATGACTTAGATAGTGACAACTGCTCCAACACATGCTGACATGGAAAAGAAATGTGAAATGATTTTATATATATATATATCATCATCATCATCATCATCATTTAGCGTCCGCTTTCCATGCTAGCATGGGTTGGACGGTTCAACTGGGGTCTGTGAAGCTGGAAGGCTTCGTCAGGTCCAGTCAGATCTGGCAGTGTTTCTACGGCTGGATGCCCTTCGTAACGCCAACCACTCCGTGTGTGTAGTGGGTGCTTTTTACGTGCCACCCGCACAGGTGCCAGACAGAGCTGGCAAACGGCCACGAACGGATGGTGCTTTTACGTGTCACCGGCACGGGGGCCAGGCGAGGCTGGCAACAGACACGAACGGATGGTGCTTTTACGTGCCACCGACACGGGGGGCAGACAGAGCTGGCAAACGGCCACAAACGGATGGTGCTTTTACGTGTCACCAGCACGGGGGCCAGGCACCTTTTATCTCTCACTTGTTTCACTCATTAGACTGCAGCCATGCTGGGGCACCACCTTAAATTTTTAGTCTAATGAATTGACCCCACTACTTTTTTTTTAAGCCTGGTACATATTCTATCAATCTTTTTTGCCAAACTGCTAAGTTACAGGGACATAAACACACCAACACTGATTGTCAAATGTTGGTGGGAGAGGTATGCAGTAATATACATCTGGAAGACCCTGCAAGAAATTGTGCCAAAGTTTGTCATTGAAAGCTACACCAATGCCAGAACGAGTCGACACTGCACAGTGCCAAAGATCCCAGCAATGCCATCGCACTTCAGGACCAGTTACTGCAATGGTCTGGTTTCCAGGGGCCACAGCTTTTTAATATTGTCCCAAAGAGCCTGAGGGACCTACACAAAGTGGATGTGGGCGTTTTCAAAGCGAAACTGGACCTCTTCCTGTCAAGAGTCCTAGATGCACCAACCTTGTGGCAAGAGGTGCAAGTGAGGGTAGCAATATCAAACTCCCTTATTCACCACATGTCACATATTACAGGAAGTTCTCAATAATAAAAGTGTAGCAAAAAAGTGGTGCCCCAGCATGGCCGCAGCTCTGGGCTGAAGCTACGAAATGGAAAATATATAAATATATATATATATACACGTATATATATATACATATATACACACGTATATAATACATATATACACACGTATATATATACATATATACACACGTATATATATACATATATACACACGTATATATATACATATATACACACGTATATATATACATATATACACACGTATAATATACATATATACACACGTTATATATATATATATATATATATTATATATATATATATATACACACATCATCATCATCATCATCATTTAGTGTCTGCTTTCCATGCTGGCATGGGTTGGATGGTTCAACTGGGGTCTGTGAAGCCAGAAGGCTGCATCAGGCCCAGTCTGATCTGGCAGTGTTTCTACGGCTGGACGCCCTTCCTAATGCCAACCACTTCGTGAGAATAGTGGGTGCTTTTTACGTGCCACCCGCACAGGTGCCAGGCGGAGCTGGCAACGGCCACGAACGAATGGTGCTTTTTACGTGTCACCGACATGGAGGCCAGTGGGGGGCGGCGCTGGCAACGGCCACGATCGGATGGTTCGCTTACTTGTCACCGGCACTGGTATCATAGCTGCAATTTCCATTGATGTTGATCGACTTCGATTTTGGTTCTGCTTTCTGATATCTGATTTGATTTGGTTTGATTTGATTTTCACTTGCCTCAACGGGTCTTCACAAGTGGAGTTTTGTGTCCCAAGAAGGAAAGGTATGTATAAGTCGGCTGGCTACATACCAGGTAGAGGCCACGGGTTATGGTCTCATTAGTTTTGCCGGGTCTTCTCACGCACAGAATACTTCCATAGGTCTCAGTCTCTAGTCATTTCCTTGGTGAGACCTAAAGTTCGGAAGTCGTGCTTCACCACCTCGTCCCAGGTTTTCCTGGGTCTACCTCTTCCACGGGTTCCCTCAACTGCTAGGGTGTGGCACTTTTGCACACAACTATCTTCAGCCATTCTCGTCACATGACCATACCAGCGCAAACGTCTCTCTTGCACACCACAACTGATGCTAGGTCCAACTTTTCTCTCAAGGTACTTACACTCTGTCGATTATGAACACTGACATTACACATCCATCGGAGCATACTGGCTTAATTTCTTGCGAGCTTACGCATATCCTCAGCAGTCACAGCCCATGTTTCACTACCATGGCTGTACGTACACATGCATCATACTGTCTGCCTTTTACTCTGAGCGAGAGGCCTTTTGTCACCAGCAGGGGTAAGGGCTCTCTAAACTTTGCCCAGGCTATTCTTACTCTAGCAGTTACACTTTCAGCACACCCACCCCCGCTACTGACTTGGTCACCTAGGTAGCGGAAGCTATCAACTACTTCTAGTTTTTCTCCCTGGAACGTGGTATAAGTTGGTCTCTGCACATTTTCAGTGTTTATTGCTCCTGAGCATCTGCCACAGACAAAAACTATTTTCCTAGTTAGCCTTCCTTTGACATTGCTGCACCTGTTATGTATCCATAGCTTACACTTGGTGCACTTTATAGAGTTTCTACCTACACCTTTTTTACAGATCGAGCAGGGCCATCTACCTGAAGGCGTTTGTGATTGGTCTACCTTCCTACTTATTAGGACTTTGGTTTTGGCTAGGTTGATTCTAAGGCCCTTCGATTCTAAACCTTGCTTCCACACCTGAAACTTCTCCTCCAGTTCTGATAGTGACTCAGCAATTAGAGCAAGGTCATCAGCATAGAGGAGCTATGTCTTGAATTCTCTGTTATTGCCTGGGGGACTATGATAAATAGGAGAGGACTGAGGACTGAACCTTGGTGGACCCCAACCTCTACTTGGAATTCTTCATTGTACTCGTTGCCAACCCTCACCTTACTAGCAGCGTCTCTGTACATGGCTTGCACAGCTCTCACTAATCATTCATCTATCCCTAGTATATATATACATACATATATACAGGTATATATATATACATACATACACGTATATATATATATATATATATATATACACATACATATATACACATACATACACGTATATATAGGTAACGGAACCTATCAACTACTTCTAGTTTTTCTCCCTGGAATGTGGCGGAAGTTGTTCTCTGCACAGTGTCAGTGTTTATTGCTCCAGAGCATCTGCCACATACAAAAACTATCTTCCCAGTTAGCATTCTTCCTTTGATATTGCTGCACCTCTTATGTGTCCATTGCTTACACTGGGTATATCTTATGGAGTTTCTACCTACGCCTTTTCTACAGATCGAGCAGGGCCATCTACCTGAAGGTATTTGTGGTTTGTCTGCCTTCCTACTTATTAAGACTTTGGTTTTAGCTAGGTTGACTCTAAGGCCTTTCAATTCTAATCCTTGCTTCCACACCTGAAACTTCTCTAGTTCTGATAGTGACTCAGCAATTAGAGCAAGGTCATCAGCATAGAGGAGCATCCTATCTTGAATTCCTCTGTTATTGCCTGGAGGACTATGATGAACAAGAGGGAGCTGAGGACTAATCCTTGGTGGACCCCTACCACACATACACACATATATACACACATACATACATACACACATACACATATAGAGATGATAAGAAATGGAACAATAATTAACAATGAGGAGTGAATCATTAGTGTTTTAAAGTCATTATTTAATTGAATTAGAAGTATGTTTACACCTGTTTCTATTTATCAAAATTTGCAGTTACCTCATCACAATTGATAAACACCATCAGAAAGATTATATGGCAAAAATAAAATAGAAAGAAAGAAAAAAAAATGTTAATCCAATAGTCTTCCATTTTAGTAACTTACATAGTTCCATGTATCGGTGTATTACCTCAGTATGTATGGTCCTTGTTATAAGGTATACAGTAGTAGGTAATTTAAAAGTAAAACCATGGTTGAGTGGGTGTGGTAAGTAGCTTGTTTACCAACCACATGGTTCTGGGTTCAGTCCCACTGTGTGGCACCTTGGGCAAGTGTCTTCTACTATAGCCTCAGGCCAACCAAAGCCTTGTGAGTGGATTTGGTAGATGCAAACTGAAAGAAGCCCGTTGTATATATGTATATATATATATATATATATATATTCCAGTCTAATTTGTAGAAACATTGCCAAATTAGACTGGAGCCTGGTGCAGCCTTCTGGCTTCCCAGAACCCCGGTCGAACCGTCCAACCCATGCTAGCATGGAGAACGGACGTTAAACGACGATGATGATGATGATGATATATATATATGCGTGTGTGTGTTTGTCCCCCTAGCATTGCTTGACAACCGATGCTGGTGTGTTTATGTCCCCGTTACTTAGCAGTTCGGCAAAAGAGGCCGATAGAATAAGTACTGGGCTTACAAAAGAATAAGTCCCGGGGTCGAGTTGCTCGATTAAAGGCGGTGCTCCAGCATGGCCGCAGTCAAATGACTGAAACAAGTAAAAAAAGAGAGAAAGAGATAGAGATGATAAGTCACTAAAATGGAAGACTATTGGATTAACAAACATTTTTTCCTTTTCTTTCCTTCTATTTTATCTTGCCATATAATCATTCTGATGATGTTTATCAATTGCAATGAAGTGAATGCAAATTTACCCCATTTTGATAAATAGAAACAGTTGTAAACATACTCCTAATTTAAATAAATGACTTTAAAGCATCAATGATCCACTTCTCATTGCTATTTATTGCTCCATTTGTTATCGTCTCTACATATACTAAACCAACGTTTTACCTTTAAATTACCTACTACCATATAACTTATAACAAGGACTATACATAGTGAGGTAATACACCAGGAGTGCCAACGGATACATCTATCCCTTAGATGGTTGCATAACCTCTAACTTACACAACCTATATACATACATACATATACACACACACATATATATATACACATACACTCATACACACACACATATATAAACTTACTTGGAAATAGATGCATCACATTCAATTAAATAATAAACAGTAAATGATATATAATATATACATGTGTATGTATATATATACAGGGTGTCCCTAAAAAATGTATACACAGAGTGGTTCGGCAAAAGAGAACGATAGAATAAGTACTAGGCTTACAAAGAATAACAAATTTACAATTATTTAAGGTGTGTATACATTTTTGGGGGACACCCTGTATATATATCCATGCATATATGGGTACAGGACATCACCAACGGTGCAAATAACATGAAATACATAAACAAATGAGTGAAATATGTAAACAATGAGAAAAAAATGGAAAACAGGACAAGTAAACACAGATAAAGGGCCCTCCCCCAGTTGTCGGCTGTCTATCTACTCCTCTATATTTTGAGCATTCAACAACAATATGAGTCTTTAAAGACAGCTGCTCCCATAAATTCTAAAATAAAATTTAGGATTTATGGAAGGTCAAAGTTGGGAACAAAAGCATGACAGTGGAGACATACAAGGAAACCGAACAAAAAGAAACATGGAGGGTCGTTAGACTAGAACAAGAGGAAAATAGTGAATGCTGGGAGAAACATTATTTTGAAAAGAGAAAAGATAGAAGAGAGAGAGAAAAAAAACACATCCACTGTTCTGAATTTCCCTGAAGGAAAAGAGAGCTGGTCATATAAGGAAGGGCAAGATGGACAGTGGTCAAATGTGAGCAATGAGAGAAAGAGAGAGAAAAAGAAGAATGAAATAGTATTATAGAACCAGTAGGAGTTTTAAAATAAAAATAGTAAATTAAATTGAATTTTTTGGCTTGTTCTGACTATTTGTAAAATTGTTTGCTGGGCAGATACAGATATGGTTATCTTCTGTGGCATATAAATTAATGGTTATTGCAGCGCTCATAAAAATAGAGCTGGCTGGTTTTAATATCATTGAGAAATATTCTTTGATAAACTATCTTTAACATTATAGCATTCAAACCGGCCATGTTTGGCCAAAGTATTCTACCTGTTTTATTATCAAACTGGCCAGAACTGGCCTCACACAAACCTTACAATATTGTTCTAAAAACTAACAGTTACCCCTTCACAATCTCAAAGCTACAATGTAATGTGTGATTATTATAAAACAATGAGAATAAATATATGCTTTCACTTCTAAGTCCAGCTCAGTTGAAGCAGGGATGAGAAAAATGTGGTGAATGTGAGTACACTGCAGTAAAATGACCACAAATGAAATGTACTGTGCACTTGTACAACAACCCATAGAAGCAAATGAAATAAAAATTCAAATGATGAAGATAATGACCAATATTACCAAATAAATTCACTTTACTTATGTTTCTTTACATATTTCAAAATAGAAAGAAGAGGAGATGCAATGTTCTAAAGAGGAGGTACAGCCTCTTATAGTAGTAATTATTTGAAGTTAATAGGGTAAAAGTCCAGTTTTCAAAAATTGCAGATTAGTGAGTGGGTTGATGGAAAAAAAAACAGAGAGAAAAGAGAGGGGGTAAGGTATAGCCAGATCAAAAACAGACCTCACAGATAACAAAATTGATATAAGGAGACATGAAATGTATACCAACAAACACGACCAAACTATGCTAGCACAGAAGAAGAAAAGAAATGAAAGGTATATGTTAAAAAGGCAATCCTAAAAATTATTACGATGGTGATGGTAATAGATTTGGTGATAACAATAACCTCTTTTATAAGAGCTGTAAGAACA
>NC_043016.1:29837314-30084814 GCF_006345805.1 Octopus sinensis | reverse complement strand
AGAAAATTACATATAATAGAAATATTAAAATTAAAATAACAATAAAATACTAATGATTAAGTAAAATGCAAAAAAAATAATAAAAACGTACATAATTGGTAGAATAAAAACACGGGTTTCGTGGCTATATTTAAGAAATGATTATAGTAAAAAAAAGTAGCTTATCAAACCCATGCCAGTATGCAAAGAGGGATGTAAAATTACGACAATAATGATAATAAAATGATAATAAAATATGTGCATTATTCAAGTAACTATACATTACTACACATTTCACACATGCCCCATGCAGTCCTCTACCGTTCTTAGTCGTATGCCACCACACGTCATACACGACCACAAGACCTCTGTATAAACACAAACACACATCTTATAAAATCCTCTATACTCACTTTCACATGCTAGATAATCGACACAATTACTTTTTTCTCAGGTTTGCAGTGCTACCAGAATTCACGTTAGCAGACTGAGTGGAAATAGCACTGTGAGGCCTTGTATTTGGAACTGGCTTTTTTGACTTCTCTTTCGTAGTTTTGCTCGTTACATTTTCCTTTGGTCGAGTAGCAGGGCCTTTAGCTGCTTGTTCTTTCGGTTTCCTTTCCGTACACTCAGTCCTGGGAGTTACTTCTCTGTTTTGAGAACACATTGCTTTTAACATTTTTGCCAATGCTACAGGATGCACGCCCATTTGAAGTAAATCCCATAAAATTCTGAAATTAAATAAGAAACATTATATACAACTAACAAAAAAAAAAAATAATTAAGCTTGACATTATTTTGCATATCTGGGACTAAGGGTTACTTTAACATATTTTTTTTTACATGTTATTTATTTATTTACAAACAAGCTTAAATGCTGCCCTAACAATGAGACTTTATGCATTGAGTACATATTAGATTTTACTAAACTTGAACAATATTTTTCAAGCAATGAACAATTTTCTCCAAAACAATGGTATGATTTGACTTGCAACTTACTGCAAAGCTGCATGATAAACAACAGTAACACCACCATCGCCACCACATCTGCCATACACACACCATTCAGACTTCTGACACCACCACCATCAATACTTTTGACTTCACCACCCCACCACCATCACCACTGTCTTTCACATCACTTGCTCTCACTGTCATCCCTGACTGCCTCAGCTAGCACCATCATCACCACTGCTTCCACTTCTACCACAGCTACAGTTCATACTATAACTATCATCCCATTACCATCATAAAAAGGCTAAATGTGTGTGTAAAAGAATTGTGTTCAGTTTGTTCGCTCAGTATGTTAATTCAGTATGTTGGTTTCAGTGTTCAGACCCTCTCACATACCCACTCTCTCGCTTATTATTTCTCCCACTACCACCATCAACACTACCACTTTTAATAAAAATATCATCAACTCTCCCTAAACTTCTTTGTCTCTCTTTCACTCCCTCTCTCTTTCTCTCTCTCTGTCTTTGCCACCACCCTCACTGTCTCTATGCCTACTATTATTCTTACCCCAGCATGAGCAATAGTAGAAGTGTCAATGAATAGTGAGAGAGAAGGGTTGAAATGTGACACACTGACAAACAGAAATTAGTTTTCGCATTTGTTATATTAGATATTATTTTAACTGCCATATAAGAATGGCTCTGTGTTTAAGAAGTTTGCTTTACAAGCACTTGGTTTCCATTTCAGTCCCAATGTAATACACCATATGCAAATGTCACATGACTAAGTAATGCCTTGGGAATAAATTTAGACATTGTACAATATATATATATATATATATATATATATATATATATAAAATATTATTAGAGACAAAACCACTATTTTGCAAAACAAACAAGGAAAGACTTAATCAATACATAAAATTTTAATAGTCAAAAAAACCGCCACTACAATTGTTTCTTGTCTTGATCGACAATCTTCAGGTGGACTTCCAATAAGTCAGTTTCAATTATATATATATATATATATATATATATATATATATATATATATATATATGTATATATATTGCTAAACAATGAGTCAGTGAGAATTGAGATATTATAGGGAGTAAAGTGTGTGTGGATGGATAATGGTGTGCTTGCACTTAATGATGTGGACAAGAAAGAGGTATAGAAAAGTTACTATGCAAGACTGTTGAATGTAGAGAATGAATGGGATAAAGAGAGTCTCCCTCATATGAACCCAACAGAGGGACTAACTATCCTAGTGGACAGCAGTATGGTAGATAAGGCAATTAAAACCATGAAAATCAGGAAAACCCCTGGTCCATCTGGAATCATGACTGAGATGCTCAAAATATCTGCAAAGGTAATGTATGGGCTAGTCATCTGCATAGTTAATTAGGTTATTCAGGAAGATGTAATACCCAGTGACTGGTATAGCAGCCTAATTGTTAGCTGCTACAAGGGCAAGGTGATGCTTTAGATAGAAACAATTATAGAGGCATCAAACTCCTGAAGCAGGTGATGAAAATTACAAAGAGAGTTATAGCCCAATTAATTAGGAGCAGGATTAGGCTAGATGAAATGCAGTTTGGCTTCATCCAGAGAAGAAGCACTACTGATGCTATTTTCATGGTCAGACAACTGCAAGAGAAGTACTTAGCTAAGAATGAGCCAATATACTTGGCATTTGTTGATCTAGAGAAGACCTTTGATAGAGTGCCCCGCTGTATGATATGGTGGGCACTGAGGAGGTTAGAGATAGAAGAGTGGCTGGCGAAAGCTGTACAGGCCATCTACAAAGACACTGTCAGTAAAGTGAGAGTTAACCACGAGTACAGCAAAGAATTTGGTTTACATGTAAGGGTTCATTAAGGCTCAGTCCTTAGTCCCCTCCCTTTCATCATTGTCCTCCAGGCCATAACAGAGGAATTCAAGGCTGGCAGCCCCTGAGAATTACTATATGCTGATGACCTTGCCCTCATAGCAGACTCCTTATCAGAGCTAGATGAGAAATTCCAGGTGTGGAAGCAAAACCTGGAATATAAAGGCCTTAAAGTTAACTTGGCAAATACTAAGGTCCTAGTAAGCAAGAAAACTGATAGGACTCTACTTCACTCAAGTAGGTGGCTCTGTTCAGTTTGTAGGAAAAGTATAGACAGAAACTCAATATGGTGTATCCAGTGTAAACTATGGACACACAAGAGGTGCAGCTGATCATTAGGAAAGTTGTCAAAGAAGATAGTTTTTGTATGTGGAAGATGCACAGGATCTATAAAAACTTTAGAAACTCAGGAGGTAGTAGATAATTTCTGCTTCCTAGGGGACCAAATTGATGCTGGGGGAGGATGTACAGAGTGTGTGTGATAGCTAGAATAAGAATAGGATGGAGAAAATTCAGAGAGCTGTTGCCTCTGTTGCCCACGAAAGGCTTCTGTCTCCGAGTGAAAGGAAGATTGTATGATGCATGTATACAGACAGTAATTCTACATGGTAATGAGACGAGGGCCTTGAATGCAGAGAATATGCAAAAGTTAGAAAGGAATGAGGATAGTATGCTCAGCTGGATGTGGAATGTAAGTGTACATGTTCAACAGAGTATTAGTGTTTTGAGAGAGAAGTTAGGCATAAGAGAAATTAGTTGTTGTGGGCAAAAGAGGGGACTGTGTTGGTTTGGTTATGTGATGCGGATGGACATCCACAACTTCATAAAGAAGAGCCAATCTCTCAAAATAGATGGAACATGTGGAAGTGGGAGATCCAGGAAGACATGGGATGAAATGCTGAAGAGTGACCTAAGGACGCTGAACCCTTAAGGTGAGATGACAAAGGACCAAGATGCCTGGCACCTTGCTGTACTCAAGAAGACCTGTATTCTGCAGCAGAAGTGTTAAGATTGGTCCCTCTGGTGGTGTAAAGCACTTGTGACAGCACCATGTAAAGCACCCATGCAGTGCCACATAAAAGCACCTATGCAGTGTCACATAAAAGTGCCCATGAGGTGCCATACAAAAGCATCCAGCACACTCTATGAAGTGGTTGGTGTTAGGAAGAGCATCCAGCTGTAGAAACCATGCCAAGGCAGATTGGAGTCTCGTGTAGTTTCCCAGCTTGCAAGTTCTGGTCAAACTGTCCAACCCGTGCCAGCATGGACAACAGATATTAAGTGATGATGATATATAAAAAAATATATATAAAAGCTATGTACATAAACATGCATATACATATGTGTGTGTATACACACACACACGCACACACATATACAATGGATTCGTTTCAGTTTCCATCTACCAAATCCACTCACAAGGCTTTGATTGGCCCAAGTTTGTAATAGAAGACTTGCCCAAGGTTCCACGCAGTGGGACCGAACACAGAACCATTTGGTTGGGAAAGCAGTGATATTGTTGACCTTTTTCTCTCTCAATAAATTATCTGCTGGCTCACCACATTCAAAAGCACAAGGAATAAGAGATTATTTATTTGAAAATGTCGTAAAAGTTGGTAATAGGATATGCTTGAAAGATCAGATAGAATTCCGTGAGGTAGATTTTCTACAACCAGATGTGCTTCCTACCTCCAATCTCTTACTTGTTTCTAAGCAAGGTAATATTTCCCCAAGGTCAGACATCTTCTCATGGAAAAGTGGAAAAGGACTCTGCTTGTATGATGGTGGTGCTTGTTTACAACTATAGCAAGACAAGGACACAAACAAACACATGTGTATGTATGTATGTATGTGTAAATATAATGAACAATAACAAGTACAACACAGGACACAGATCATGTCATCTAGCCAGCTGGAGACGAAGGCTAAATTACAGCAACATTCATCCTAAACCAGGACTGGCAAAAATTTTTACTCCAGGAGGAACAAGGTTCAACAAAAGCAAATATCTTAACGATTTAATGCAGTGTTTCTCAACCATTTTTATCACTGGACCCCTTTGGTTACTATTTTATTCTGGTGGGTCTCATAGCCATTTAATGTTTAAAACCTAGTTTTATAGATACTTCTTTCAAAATTCTTATTTTGTTTTTCACACATTATCTTGTGTAGGCTGAACTATGTAAGACTACAATAAATACCAATACATACATATAATGCAAAGGTTCTCAACCATTTCTTTTATCTATGGACCCTTTTGATTACTAATTTATTCCGGTGGACCCCATAACCATTCAATGTTTAAAAACTAGTTTTATAGAAATTTCTTTCAAAATTCCCATTCAACTTGTGTAGGTTGAACTATGTAAAATGTTAGAGAAAGAAACCCAGCAGTTTTTTGTAATACATGCATTTAAATCAAACTTTACATGGACACTTAAACTACTATTGTGGTTCTCCAAGTTGCTATTTTGCTAGTGTGGATCCGCATAAATCTCACATGGACTTTCATGGTGTCATATGGACCTAATAGGGAACCACTGATTTAATGGAAAGGCAAAGTATCTTAATATTAGGTCTTTATCAGAAGAAAGAGAAGGAAATGCAGAGGGAGTAAGAAATAGGAATGGTCAGTGTGAGAAAAGAAAAAGGAGGTGAAAGGTTAGAAACCAGGGCAGAATGTTGTTCCATGGGGAAAAAAAAAAACAAACAGGATAGACTCATACGGCTGGTTTTCCAGTTTCTGTGCTGTATATATTCCCCCACTGGATGGGGTGCCAATCCATTGCGGGGTTATTTGTTTTTGCCTGCTGAGTGGACAGGAGCAACGTGAAATAAAATGTTTTATTCAAGAAAATGCACCACCTGGACCAGGATTCGAAACCACATTTTTATGATCGTAAGTCCAACACATTAACCATTAAGCCATACACCTCCACAAGAGGGGAGAAGAGTTAAGATGGGGGAGAGGTGAGCATGAATAGTTGCATCTATGTCTGGAAGTGTGTATAAGGGAGAAACTGTGTGAGTATGTGAATGTTTCAGCATGGTGTATGCACAGAAGTTTTGAGATTTTTTGGAAGAGGTAGTTACAACTGTCCTAGACTATCGTAATTTTAGTATATTATTAATATACATCTAATAAGCTGCCCTGCCAACTTTTGTTATTCCAGAGTAAAGGAGATGGCTGTAAAAGCACTTTGAACATACACTACTAAACAGTGCTTAACACAGCTGACTAGTTTGCGGAATACTGTTGAGATGTCACGACAATTTGGAAGTTTACTAGGCAATAATATTTTGCATTTAACAGGGGAAAAATACTACAGAATCTTATGAAATGCTTCAAATTGCTTATGAATTAACTTGTATAATACAAGCATCTATTATTTCTTTTCTGCCCACAAGGGGCTACACACAGAGGGGACAAACAAGGACAGACAAACGGATTAAGTCGATTATATCACTGACAGTGCATAACTGGTACTTATTTAATCGACCCTGGCGGAATTTGAACTCAGAACTTAGGAGCAAAGGAAATACCGCTAAGCATTTCGCCTGGTGTACTAACGTTTCTGCCAGCTCGCCACCTTACAAGCATCCATTTCTAACTGGCACAAGAAGCTTATGGTGGTCTCCTTTTTCAACTGTGAGGGTACCATCTACATTCACTGAGTTCTCTCTGGTCAGACAGTCAACAAAGAATTACTTTGTGGAGGTTTTGAGGAAGTTCAAGAAGAGGTTTCATTGCCAAAGGCCAGAATTCTTTCATGGTGCAGGTCAATGGCACCTGCACAATGCACCAATTCACAGTTCCATCCTGGTAACCAAACTACTTGACAGAGCATCAAAATTGGCCCACTCCCTCCCATCACTCCAGCCCTTGCTCTTTGTGTCTTTCGGTTGTCCTCCAAACCGAAGGAGAACCTAAGGGGCAATTGCTTTGAAGACATTGAGAAGACAAAGGAAGTTGTGACAAGGGCCCTGGAAACCTTCACTTTGGAGGACTTCAATGGAGCCCTTCACAATGTAACTAGAGCACTACAACAAATGTATTGAAGTCAGAGGGTCCTATTTTGAAGGGGATTAGGGTTTTGTACTTCTTTGAAATTAATAAATGTCTCTCCTGGAAAAAGTCTCAAAACTTCTGGAATGCACTTTATACGTGTAGAAGTCTATACGTGTTGAAGTATAGTGGTGTATGGGATATTTGTGGGTGGTAAAAATCAAAACTGTGTCAATGAGGAGATAAGAGTGAGTGCAAGTGTGAGGGGATGACACAAACAGGCTGATATGTGAGATGATGTTGATGACACAAACAGGATGGCATAAATGTGGAGAGTATGATAAATATGTGTGTGTGTGTATATATGTATGCGTGTGTATATGTGGATGTATGGTGTGTGTTTGTGTATGTGTGTGGTGGTGTGTGTTGTGTATATATGTGTATGTGTGTTGTGTATATATGTGTATGTGTGTTGTGTGTATATGTGTGTGGTGTGTGTACATGTGTAGGTGTCGTGTGTGTATACATGTGTGTTGTGTATACACGCATGTGTGTGTTGTGTGTATACATGTGTTGTGTGGTATGTGTATATGTGTATGTGTGTTGTGTAAATGTGTGTGTATATGTGTATGCATGTGGTATGTGTATACATGTATGTTTGTGGTGTGTGTATATGTGTGTGGTGTGTGTATATGTGTGTGGTGTGTGTATATGTGTGTGGTGTGTGGTGTGTATATATGTATGTGTGTGTGTATATGTTTATGTAGGTATTGTGTGTATATATGTATGTGGGTGTTGTGTGTATATATGTATGTGGGTGTTGTGTGTATATATGTGGGTGTTGTGTGTATATATGTATGTAGGTATTGTGTATATATATGTATGTGGGTGTTGTGTGTATATATGTATGTGGGTGTTGTGTGTATATATGTATGTGGGTGTTGTGTGTATATATGTATGTGGGTGTTGTGTGTATATATGTGGGTGTTGTGTGTATATATATGTGGGTGTTGTGTGTATATATATGTATGTGGGTTTTGTGTGTATATATATGTATGTGGGTGTTGTGTGCATATATGCATGTGGGTGTTGTATGTGTATATGCGTATGTGTGTTATGTGTGTGTGTTATGTGTGTTGTGTGTGTTGTGTATGTGTGTTATGTGTGTATGTTATGTGTGTGTGTTATGTGTGTGTGTGTTATGTGTGTGTGTGTGTTATGTGTGTGTGTTGTGTGTGTGTTATGTGTGTTGTGTGTGTGTGTTATGTGTGTGTGTGTTATGTGTGTGTGTGTTATGTGTGTGTTGTGCGTGTGTGTTATGTGTGTGTGTGTGTGTGTTATGTGTGTGTGTCGTGTGTGTTATGTGTGTTATTTGTGTGTGTGTCTTAGTGGTCAGGGTATTTGGCTCATGATTGTAAGATCAAGAGTTTGATTGCCTTGAGCAAGACACTTTACTCTCACTTTGCTGCAGTCCACTCAGCTGGCAAAACTGAGTTGTACCTGTAATTCAAAGGGGCCAGCCTTGTCACATTCTGCGTCACATTGAATTTCTCTGAGAACTACGTTAAGGGTACACATGTCTGAGGAGTACTCAGCCACTTGCATGTTAATTTCACGAGCAGGCTGTTCCATTGATTGGATCAGCTGGAACACTCATCGTTGCAACCGGTGGAGTACCAATGTGTGTGTATGTGTGTGTGTGTGTGCAAATGCATACATGTGTCTATGTCCCTTTGTTGCTCCCAGGACTTTTTCAGCAGCGTTCTTAATCTGGTTACTCTGCTAATTAGGTCACCTAAGTAACAGAAGGTATCCTTTTCTACTCTAGGCACAAGGCCTGAAATATTGGGGGAGGTGGGGCAGTCGATTAGATCGACCCCAGTGCGTAACTGGTACTTTATTTATCGACCCCGAAAGGATGAAAGGTAAAGTCAACCTTGGCGGAATTTGAACTCAGAACATAAAGACAGACAAAATACCACTAAGCATTTCACCCGGCGTGCTAACGTTTCTGCCAGCTCGCTACCCTAAGTAACAGAAGATATCAACACCATCAACAGAGGCTTCTGAATATTGGAAAGAATTTATTACTTCTACACATTTTATCTTCTAACACATTACATCTTTCTTTTCTGTTACCCCGCTTACAATTCCCATATAGCTATTGTACATCTGTGTGTACGCAGTTGTGTGTGTGTGTGTATGCATGCATGCATAGAAGGTAATTTTAGCAAAAGTTGAGCAACATTTGCATTTTACTTTTATTAAATAATACTCTGCAATTTGCTTCACATCAGAGTATGTGATGGTTGGTTATTCAACAATCTGATCCACACTGAAGTATGTAAAAAAAAAAAAAAAAAAAAGGATGTAATAACAAATACTTTTAGAAGATCTGTAGGAGAGGGGGGTGGGATGCAGGATCGACAAAAGAAAACAGAAAATAGTGCTGTTAGTAAATGGAGGTTAATGGAGATTAAAGGAGGAAGAAAGACCATTGAAAATTATTGGGAAAGTTAAAAGACTCAAAGAAAACATCAGTGTTGATGAAAGAAAGAAACAATGGAAATTTGCACCTCAAAACAGAAGTAATCAAATTTTGTGCTTAATACAGCAGCTTATTATGAAGTAATTAGTACTGTCAAAGCCTCTGATATTGCTGTGGTAGAATGAAATTTACACATTGTAGCATTTTATAACAAATTATCTATATGGGCTGTTTTTCTTCATTTGCATATGTTTGCTTATAATTCAACCTCAATTACTTGTTAGTGCATGACATAGAATAAGGTCAAATTTTTATGTTTCCAATTAATTACCAAATTTCTTGTTTAATACAAGATTAAAAAAAAATTAAGATTAGAATTCTTGAGCTTCCATAAAAAAGCAATCACTAGAAATCTTTTATCTTTTACTTACTTCAGTCATTGGACTGCGGCCATGCTAGGGTACTAGCTTGGAGGGTTTTAGTCGAACAAATTGATCCCAGGAATTTTTTTTTCAAGCCTAGTACTTATTCTATTGGTCTCTTTTGCCAAACAACTAAGTTATGAGGATGTAAATACACCAACACTGGTGTATTTAGTCCCAGGAGGCAATGTCCCCTGGGGCTAAATTACAGCAACATTTATCCTAGACCAGGACTACCATGTTATGTTGGCAAACAATCTTTACTACAAAGTACTGTTGCTGAATATCTCACACTGTGAGATTTAAAAATAGTAATTTACACTAACACTGGCTGTCAAGCAATGGGGGGGGGAGCAAATACAGACACAAAGACACACACACACATATAGTTATACAATAAGCTTCTTTCAGTTTCCATCTACCAAGCCTACTCACAAGGCTTTGGTTGACCCAAGGCTATAGTAGAAAACATTTGTCTAGGTTTCACAAAGTGGGACTGAACCCAGAAACATGTGGTTGGGAAGCAAACTTCTTACCACACAGCCATACCTGCACCTGTGTGAGGAGAAAAATTCCTTCATGGTTCATGGTTCCAGTCCAGTAACTCTCAACCATTTTTTGCATATGGACCCCCTTTGATTCCTATTTTATTCAACAAGACCCCTAACAGCCATTCAATGTGTATAAAAGACATCCTATGATGATTTTATAATTTGATTATTATTAAGAAATGTTTAACAAAATTTTTGAAATATTTTGTGTATTGTAGAAATATAGACAGTTTATTGCACATAAATTTTAACAACAAAATCTTATATGGACTGCTAAAGGTCATATTGACCTCAGCTGAGAACCACCTTAAAAAGAAGCAAAACAGCAAAAGATATTTTGGATCATCTTTTAGAGGGCTGTGAAGGCACATGGTCTAATAGTTAGGAGTGCTCAATTGTAGATCATATGATGATGGATTCAATTCCTAGAGAGCATGGCACATTTGTCCTTGAACAAGATACTTAATTCTTCTCTGTAACTCCAGTCTACTCAAATAAAAAAATTAGTACAAGCCAAACACTAGTGTAGCATTTTAACCACTCTGTCACGTTCTCAATGTTTCACTCACTGGGTCCAGGGAGGTAGTGACAAGATTGTGTCAAGACTACATAGTCACCTAAAGCACTTAAACAAAAGCATGGTGCAGTAATACCTTTACAAGACTCCGGGTTTATGGGTTTTATTTTTCAAGCACAAGACCCAAAATTTGAACAAAGTGCAAAAGTTTCTACTACCTTAACAAATGCTTCTGTGTGTTACTGTGAAATTTATAGAGAGTAAAGAAAAGCTGCTTCTAAGCAAACAACTCTCATCATCATGATCATCATTTAACGTCCGCTTTCCATGCGGACGTGGGTTCGACGATTTTGACTGAGATGGCTGCACCAGGCTCCAATCTTGATTTGGCAGAGATTCTACAGCTGAATGCTCTTCCTAACGCCAACCACTCCGAGAGTTCTAGTGGGTGCTTTTTAGATGCTACTAGCACGGGAAGCAGTCAGGCGGTACTGGCAACAACCTCGCTCGAATCTTTTTACACATGCCACTAGCACAGGTGCCAGTAAAGTGACTGAATGCTTGTGAATCAGCAATCAAGTGTACAAGTGATAGTGTGCGCAAGTCTAGTGCAAGTGAAAGTGATTCAGAAAACAATTATAATAATAATGTTTTTTATCATAAATCATCATCATCGTTTAACATCCGTTTTCCGTGCTAGCATGGGTTGGACAGTTCGACCGGGGTCTGGGAAGCCAGGAGGCTGCACCAGGCTCCAGTCTGATCTGGCAGAGTTTCTACACCTGGATGCCCTTCCTAACGCCAACCACTCCGTTCTTGACATTGTTTTTACTTTACCTAAAATATTCTTTACATTCTACTGTTGTTTTATTGCCATTTATTTAAGAGAGTTATAAATTTTATTGCTAAAATATTTTTCTGGGAACAAATTACAATTTATAATATTGCTATGGAGAATTATTGCCCTTCTTTACAAGAAGTCTCCAGGAACAAATTTAACTCATATATCAAGACATTACTGTACATGTTTACACACTTGTGAACAATGGCTATGGATTTTTTTTTTTCCTGGGATACTCACTGAATTTTGAAATATGATTAAAAAGTCTTTTCCATCAAGTCACATCCTATATGTTAAAAAAAGGACATGTTACATAAGGTGACCCTTGGTTCATAATTCATAGAAAAAAAAACACAAAATAGTGATGATGAAGTGTCTGGCCTTGGACTACTCGACAACAATTAATACAAACACAAGATTGAAATATATTGTTAATATGACAGGCTCCTATTCTCTTTCAGCCTTTGACATCTTATGCATCAGCACAACACTAAAGAACAACCGTATCTCAAAGTCATTGCCTGAAACTCCTTAGGAAGCTTACAGTAAAAATTCTAAATAGCTGTTGTTCACTACCACCTGACAACAGACATCCTCCCAACAGCAATGTTCTTGGATACAAAGCCACAGTAGAAAGTCCCAATGAGACTCACCAAAATTATGAAAAAAAAACGAGCCTATTAGCAACAGACCAAAAGTATTCACTCCACTAATGATGGTATCAGACTGTGAGCACTGCTGGTCTGTCAAGATTGTTGTGGCAGCAAGCTGGCAGAGACGTTAGCATGCCGGGCGAAATGCTTAGCAGTATTTTGTCTGTCGTTACATTCTGAGTTCAAATTCCGCCGAGGTCGACTTTGCCTTTCATCCTTTCACGGTTGATTAAATAAGTACCAGTTATGCACTGGGGTCAATATAATCGACTTAATCCATCTGTCTGTCTTTGTTTGTCCTCTCTGTGTTTAGCCCCTTGTGGGTAGTAAAGAAATAGGTATTTCATCTGCTGCTACGTTCTGAGTTCAAATTCCACCGAGGTCGACTTAGCCTTTCATCCTTTCGGGGTCAATTAAATAAGTACCAGTTACGCACTGGGGTCAATGTAATCGATTTAATCCCTTTGTCTGTCCTTGTTTGTCCCCTCTATGTTTAGCCCCTTGTGCACAATAAAGAAATAAGATTGTTGTTAGACTGACAATCTTGACAGGCAGTTCAGAATCAGAAATAGTGCAAAATAATGGTTTCAAATTTTGGCACAAGACCAAAATTTGAATTACAATGACTACATTGACCCCAGTGCTCAATTGGTACTTATTTCATGGAACCCAGAAATGATGACAGGTAAAGTCAACTGTGGAAGAATTTGAACTCAGAACATAAAGACAGACAAAATAGTGTTAAGCATTTCGCTCATTGTGCTAACAATTCTGCCAGCTTGCCGCCTTTTGATAGTGAAAAATATTGATGACTAAAGAACTGAAGAAGACTTCTTTAGTCTTGAGAGTTACAAGATGATCTCACCAGTGCTGAAGCTAATAAAAATTTTTTTAAAAATTGCATCCTATACACTCAGTGAAATGGTTGGCATTATGAAGGTTAACAAGGCCACGAGCTGACAGAACTATCAGCATGTAGGGCAAAATGCTTAGCATCATTTCATCTGTCTTTCAGTTCTGAGTTCAATTTCTGTCAAGGTCGACTTTGCCTTTCATCCTTCCAGGGGTCAATAAGATAAGTACCAACTGAACACTGAGGTCGATGTGCTCAACTTAACCCTCCCTGAAATTAGTTGTAGAGATAGGGAGAGAGGTGGTGGGGTAGGGAGGAGAGGTAGGGAGTTAGGTAAGAGTGTGGGGAGAGATCATGATGAGGATGTGTCAGGGTGTATCCTCATGTTACAGAGAGGTGTATACAAGTGAATCGGTAAAAGGGGTTGGATAGAGATGAGAGGGTAAGCTATCAAGTAAGTTCACCGGGAGGTGGAAGGGAATGCAGTGAGTGTACACTGGTAGTAGGAGGACTATCAGGAAGATATGTGTGGGGGGGGGGGGATATTAGTACTACAAAGAGACTGCTTTTGTTTAATAGTTGGTTGTTTAATACTTGTTTTGTTTAATAGTGGTTGTGGGTTGTGTAGATGACACATTTAGTACAAATTTTAAACTCACTCATTAACCCTTAGCCCCAATAGCATTCAGATTACTTTATCAGATGCATGCATTATCTTGTTTCAATGATCTGATAGTTTACTTCTAGAATGAGACATTGTTGGGTAGGTTTGAGAGGCTCAACCTGGCTGGTTTGAGCACAAAGCAAGTAAAATATTTGGGCTGGATCTGGCCAGTTTAAGTGCTGAAGGGTTAAACGGTGTGAAAGGGTTGCATGAATGTAAGTGCCAAATGAGCAGAATACAAAAAAAAATCTCGTTTTCTTAAGGATAATTTTTATTACTTATTTTCACTTTACATCAACATCAAAATAAAAATCAAATGGAAATTGTGGTTGTGATACCTGTGCTGGTGGCACATAAAAAGCACCATCCAAACATGGCCGATGCCAGCGCCACCTTAACTGCCTTCCATGCCGATGGCACATAAAAAGCACCAACTGATTGTGGGATAGTGGCCATTGCCAGCCTTCCTTGGCACCTGTGCCGGTGGCATGAAAAAGCACCCATAAAACTCACAGAGTGGTTGGCATTAGGAAGAGCATCCAGCTGTGGAAACACTGCTAGACCAGACTGGAGCGTGGTGCAGCCTCCTGGCTTCCCAGACCCCGGTCAAACCGTCCAACCCATGCTAGCATGGAAAACAGGTGTTAAACGATAATGATGATGATGATAAGTACAAAAGCTATAATAATTGTTAGTACCTTACACATAAACATTTACAATCTCATTATTGGAAAGTGTCCTAAAATATTCAATTTCCTTTGATGATGGCTGTCTCTATATAAAATTTTTGAAACATCAACTAATGGTGTCCACTATTTAAAGGTTGAATGATTTTTCACAATGTTACAATTGTAATTCAACTGTAATTTTAAAAAACTAAGACATAACTGTGATAATAGGTAGACACTCATATTCACATGATATTCTTTCATATAGTGTCACTGGAACTTTATGGTCTAAATCAGTGGTTCGCAACCAGGATCCATATGGCCCTTTGGGGTGAATACTCTCTTTTTTTTTTTTACTCTTTTACTTGTTTCAGTCATTTGGCTGTGGCCATGCTGGAGCACTGCCTTTAGTCGAGCAAATCAACCCCAGGACTTATTCTTTGTAAGCCTAGTACTTATTCTATTGGTCTCTTTTGCTGAACCGCTAAGTTATGGGGACATAAACACACCAACATCGGTTGTCAAGCGATGTTGGGGGGACAAACACAGACACACAAACACACACACAATATATATATATATATATATATATATTATATATATATACGACGGGCTTCTTTCAGTTTCTGTCTACCAAATTCACTCACAAGGCTTTGGTCAGCCTGAGGCTATAGTAAAAGACACTTGTCTAAGGTGTCACATAATGGGACTGAACCCGGAACCATGTGGTTTGGTAAGCAAGCTACTTTCCACACAGCCATTCCTGCGTCATATAAGATTTCGTTGTTAAAATTTGTCATAAAATTGGTTGTACTTCTACAATACAAAAACTATTTTAATATTTTTTAGACGATGCCTAATAATACTTAGTTATTAAAAAGTTATATGATTCTTTTAAACATTAAATGATTAAGAGGGTCCAGTAGAGTAAAATAAGAATCAAAGGGGTCCACAGGAAAAAAATGGCTGAGAAACAGTGGTCTAAATTATACATGCTCATGCAAACAAACACACACAAACATGCACATTATATATATAAGACCGGAGCCTGGTGCAGCCTTCTGGCTTCCCAGATCCCCGGTCGAACTGTCCAACCCATGCTAGCATGGAGAACGGACGTTAAACGATGATGATGATGATGATATATATATTATAATATTATACAAAATGTTTCACATAAACCCGAAGTTTCTACCTTTAAAAACAAGGAATTACAACCTTTTTACTTGTGTGATTTTTTTGCTACCCAGGTAACTATTATTTTTTCCGTGTTAATTGTTAACAAGGGAAAAATACACCCATCTATTTATTTATCTATATATATATATATATATATATTATATATATATATATATATATATATATATATAAAGAGGGAAAGAGAGAGAAATAGGGGGGAGAAAGAAAGATGTTTTATTTAAAACATTACCTCTACTGGTGACAAAGGGCCTCTGCTCAGAGTAAAAGGTAGACAGTATGACGCATGTGTATGAACAGCCATGCTACATGGCAGTGAAACATGGGCCGTGACTGCTGAGGACATGCGTAAGCACGCATGGAATGAAGCCAGTATGCTCTGATGGATGTGTAGTATCAGTGTGCATACATGACAGAGTGTAAGTACCTTGAGAGTAAAGTTGGACCTAGATGTGGTGTGCAAGAGAGATGACTGCGCTGGTATGGTCATGTGGCGAGAATGGATGAGGATAGCTGTGTGAAAAAGTACTACACCCTAGCAGTTGAGGGAACCTGTGGAAGAGGTTGACCCAGGAAGACCTTGGATGAAGTGGTAAAGCACGACCTTCAAACACTAGGCCTCACTGAGGCAATAACTAGTGACTGAGACCTTTGGAAATATGCTGTGCTTGAGAAGACTCGGCAAGCCAAGAGAGAGCATAACCTTGTGGCCTATGCCAGGGGTATAACCAGCCCACTTATACGTACCTTTCTTTCATTAAACACTAAACTCTGCTTGCGAAGACCTGTTGAGGCAAGTGAAATCGAAATCAAATTCAACGACTGGCATCTGTGCTAGTGGAGCACTAAGAACACCATCCGAGCATGATTGTTGCCAGAGCAGGTAACTAGCTTCCGTGCCGGTGGCACGTAAAAAGCACCATTCGAGCATAAGCGAGGTCATTGCCAGTGCCGCTGGACTGGCTACTGTGCAGGTGGCACATAAAAAACACCATTTGAGGGTGGCCATTGCCAGTACCGCCTGACCGGCCCTCATGCCGGTGGCATGTAAAAGCACCCACTATACTCTCAGAGTGGTTGGCATTATGAAGGGCATCCAACTGTAGAAACTCTGCCAGATCAGATTGGAGCCTGGTGCAGCCATCTGGTTCGCCAGTCCTCAGTCAAATCATCCAACCCATGCTAACATGGAAAGCAGATGTTAAACGATGATGATGATGATGATGATGATGACTGTGTTCTCATTTATCTTTTTCAATCAGAGTTTTTTCTTATTTTATACAAGTTACTTGCATTTTCTTTAAAACAGAACAATTTCAGTTTCATCTTCACGATGAAGTGATATTTTTGTGTATTGCAGCAGGAGGTGTTTTTGACATTTTTATGACCAAATACATTTCAGTGATACAGAATAAACTGTTAAAATTAACCCTTTAGCATTTAAACTGGCCATATCTGGCCTAAATATTCTACCTGTTTTATGTTCAAACCAACTAGATCCTGCCTCTCATACGCACCTTAAAATGTTACTCTAAAAATAAGCAATCACACTATTGAAATCTCAAAGCTACAAGTCAAGACATGATTAACTGAAAGCAATATGAATAAATAAGCATTCCATTTGACAGAATAATCCAAACGCCAAAGGGTTAAATGTCTAACAATGCCAAATTAGGAATAAAAAGATGTTGGGAAAAGAGAAAATAAGACTTACTGGAAAATCTTTGGATTCATTTTGACACCAGCATAACATGCTAAATCTGCTAGGTCAGAACTTGGTTTATGTAGAGTAGGAGCTAATGTTGATTTTTTACCATATTTTACAGACCTGAAAAAGATAAAATCTTGTTTTACAGTCCGAAAAAAAAAAATTTGATACAATTTCATTCAATTTTAAGAAAGCAGTCACAAACTATAATTATATTTTGGAGAAGATCTTTAATTATAGTCCTTATAATTCTTCCTCAAAAGAAAATAATTTATCAAATAACAAAAAGAAAGAAAAGAAAAAAAAATTATTTACATGAAATTTAATTTTAAGGAAAGCTTACAATATGAAAGAATATATAATTCATTGATTCCTTATATTTCAAGTAACATACCTAACCACAAAGGGAAATAGTTTAAAAAATATCACTAAAAGTGCCATCAATGTTTTATTCTTTGTTGCTATAAAATTCTATAATATCGTTATGTCTCAAGCAAACAACCAGCACTCCTCTACTATTTACATTATGTTTTTTTTTTTCAAAATTAATACTGGAAGTATTAACAACTTTAAAGTTTTTATAACTATAAAGTTATAAAAACATTTAAAAGCTTGCATGACTTGAAAAATTTCCCTGAATAAGAAATGGTTATCGATAGTCCACATCACTGAATAAAGACTCATATGGCTGGTTTCCAAGTTTTTCTGCCCTATATACTCCTCCCTGGATGGGACACTAGTCCATCACAAGATTTAATTACTTTTACTAGTTGAGTGGATGGAGCAACATGAAATTAAGTGTTTTTTGCAGTCCAGGAATCAAAACCACAATCTTATGATGATAAACCCCACACCCTAACCACTAAGTTATGCACCTCCCTGAAAAAAAAAATACATAATGAAAGTCGTAAACAACAGCAGCAAACATTCACACAGAGATATTATTACTGTGAAGTATGATTATGAAAATAACTACAATTATTAAAATCATGTAATAACTTGTTGCATGCTAAAAAGATTGTGGTAATTGCTACTCTGTGACCTCAGTCACATAAATATTCTTTTCTACTCTAGGCACAAGCCCTCGAAATTTTGAGGGGAAGGGGCCTGTCAATTAGATCAACCCCAGCACACAACTGGTACTTATTTATCGACCCTGAAAGGATGAAAGGCAAAGTCAACCTCAGCGGAATTTGATGTAATAACAAATATTGTTTCTTTAATGCATGTTACAAGCAAAAAAACAACCATAACTTATGATATCCTTCAACATACCAGGCTGCTAATTTCAAATACGTAAAATGCAACCAAAACTTGGCAATCAATCACCAAGAACTTTCCTACAGTCAACAATGTACTGAATTTTTTAAAACCATTATAGCCAAAATATCCCAGCTATGCTGTGAGTCTTTAATTATATATATCATTATGAAATTGGTGTCATTTACAGTTTATTACCAATCTCACATTTTTATGTTCAAGACAAGAGTCTGTTAAAGCCAAATTATCAAATCATATTTTTAAACACCTTTGCTTTGTTAATTATATAATAACAGAAGTTGAAGTAGCAACAATAATCCTTTTTACAAGGGTCAGCTGAAAAGTTCATAAGTTGACTAACATACTCTCATGGAATATGACCAAATGTGGTGTAGGATTTCTTCCTCTTTGTTTTAAAAATGTATACATAAGGAAACAAGAAAAGCATCCAAACAATATATATAACTCTTTATTTCGGGTAAATGTGAAATGTACATTTTGGTCAGTCAGCAACCACACAGAAAATCTGGAGTTAATTAAAACACGTCTACAGTGTTCAACGGCCGCGTCCCGAGTCTCTGACACAAGCAAGGAACGCGACAGAACTTTTTCCGTCAGTCTTTTAGCGCATGTGCATGAGGGAACCTTCGCAAGCCTTCTAGAAGATTCCAACCCGCACGCGCGCACTGAAGACTGTCAAGATGACGTCACTACAGAGGTTTATTTTTCAACATTGTCCGCCTTGTGGTCCACACACTTCACCCATAAGTGTTGCTGTGCTTGGATCCCATTGGGGAAGAAGCTTCCATCCTGTTGTTCAAAAAAGTCATCAACAGTAGACAGCACGTCATCATCATTGCAATACTGGTTCCCAGCCAAATGCTTTTTCATGCTGAGGAACAGATAAAAGTTAAGTGGAGCCAAATTAGGAGAATAGGGAGGCTGATCAACCAGTTCAAAGCCAGTCATGCACAGCAGACATTGAAATCAAAGATCTGTGTGCTGGAGTATCGTCCTAATGAAACAAAACCTTTTTCATCAGTTTTCCTGGGTGTTTGATCTTCATAGCCTTTCATAACTGTCTCAGCAAGTTAGCATAGTACTCTCCATTGAGGGTGTGACTCTTCTGAAGATAGTTAATAAACACAATGCCTTTTGCATCACAAAAAACTGAGGCCATCATTTTTCCTGCATATGAAACAACCTTGGTCTTCTCTGGAGCAGGTGAGGAGGAGTGTTTCCACTGCATAAATTCTCTCTTTGTCTCTAGCTCGAAGTAATGAACTCATCTTGGGTTAGGAAACGTTCGGCTGGATCAGCCTGACACAATATCAGATTTTCCTGTGAAGAGATCAGCTTGGTGTGCTTTTGATCAAGTGTCAAAAGACTGAGCAGAAACTGTCATCATGTCAAGTTCATTGTGCAGAATATTCTTAACTCTCTCACAGGATATGTTAATAGCATTGGCTATTTGATTTATAGCCAATCACCTGTCATCTATCACCATGTGGTGAACATGATAAATGTTTTCCTCAGTGTGTGGCAGTCACTGAATGTCCAGACCTTGGATCATCTTCAAGACTCTTTTCCTCTCCTAAATTCATCTGCCCACTTTTTTATAGTTGATAAAGCTGGAGCATCATCCCTTAATGTAGCAACCAAGTCAGCATGAATGTCTTTTGGTGCTAAACTCTTTTTCTGCAGGGACTTGATAACACCACAGTCCATTTACACATTGCCCATTTACAAGAGTAGTCAATACCAGTTAATTTTGAAGTCTTCTTTGAACAGTCAGATGTCAGTTTATCTGGAAAGAAACAATGCAGTTATTAATAAGAAGTGTTAAAATTAATGCATGCAAGATTCCTCAGCTCTAGCATCACTCCTTGATAATCAACCTATAAACATTTCAGTCCACCTTTGTATTGGGTTGTCCGGAAAGTTCATGCCAATTATTAAAGGAAAGAAAAAGGTCAATAAATACTTGCCATTACATTTTTAATCAACCAAATATGAACCATTTTGTTGCACAATGCATCTCCATCTTTCCTTTAACTTGAAATGACTCTCTTCCCAGAACTGAGGTGGTTTCATGGCAAAGAATTCATCAAGGTTTCTTTTTATGTCATCCAAGGAATTGAAATTTTTACCATTAAGACTATTCTGCAGAGACCTGAATATGTAGAAACCCGAAGGAGCAACATCTGGTGAATATGGAGAGTGGGGTAACACATCCCAGCCGAGCTGCAGCAATTTTTGTCTGGTTCCCAAAGCATCAAGTGCCGAAAATGAACTTTCTTATCTTCCATTTTAAAAGTTTAGAGAATTAACACAGGTTATAGGAACATAAACCTTCTTCCACGGAAAGATAGCTTTAGCTGTGCTCTAAATTGAGGTGTAGGCAAATCCTATTTTATGGATTCAACCATGTTCTAAAATAAGTTGAAAGGCAAGCTACTATAAATCGGCACAAACTTTCCAGACAACCCAATATTATAGGCATAAAGCCTGATTTTTTATTCTTCTTTTGATGGGATAGGGCTTACTGATTATATTGACCCCATTGCTCAAATGATACTTATTTTATTGATCCTCAAAAGGATGAAAGGCAAAATCAACTTCTGCAGAAAGTAAAGAAGGATGAAATGCTACCAATCATTTTATTTGGCATGCTAATAACTCTGCCAGTTCACCACCTTATCAGTAGTAACAATAATGCTCTCTACTATAAGCATGTGGAAGCACATGGCCGAGTGCTTAGAGCAGCAGACTCACAGTTGAGGGATTGTGGGTTCAAATCTCATACCAGGCAATGTGTATGTTTATGAGCAAAACACCTAAGCTCCACGTGGCTCCAGCAGAAGGTAATGGCGAACTTCTGCTGACTCTTTTGCCACAACTTTCTCTCACTCTTTCATCCGGCATCTAGCAGCTCACCTGCAAAAAACTGATGTCCCATCCAGGTGAGGAACCTATAAGCCAAAGAAACTGGGATAATGGCCCTTATGAGCCAGGTATGGCTCGAGAAGGAACAAACAACTACTAGAAGCATATGGCCTGAAATTTTGAGCAAGGGGACTAGTCAATTATAATAACCCCAGTATTTAACTGGTACTTATTTTATCAATTCCCCACCACCACCACTTCAAAAAAAAAAAAAGGATGAAAGACAAAGCTGACCTCAGTGGCATTTGAATTTATTTACTCTTTTCAATATCTAATTTTTTTAAAAAAATACTTTTATTGAAATTTCATTTTTGAACTTTATTTTATCTTTATTTTTTAACTTTATTGCACAGTTTTAACTTTATTAACTTTAGAAATTAATTACAATGATTAATCATTAAAAAAAAAAATGTTTTATCTTTAGTTTTAACCTTTAAACTAATTTTTTTTTGCCAAAGAATTGCCTTATTTATAACATGAAGACAGACAAAACGTCACTAAGCATTTTGTCCAACTTGCTAATGATCCTGCCAGCTCACCACCTAAGCAGCAGCAATAGCAATAATAACAGTTTCTAATTTAGGTACAGGAACAGCAATTGCAAGGGAAGGGGGTTAATTGATACTACTGACTCCACAAAGGAGTGGCTGTGTGGTAAGTAGCTTGCTTATGAACCACATGGTTCCAGGTTCAGTCCCACTGCATGGTACCTTGGGCAAGTGTCTTCTACTATAGCCTCGGGCTGACCAAAGCCTTGTGAGTGGATTTGGTAGACAGAAACTGAAAGAAGCCCGTCGCATATATGTATGTATGTGTGTGTGTGTGTATTGTTTGTGTGTGTTTGTTTCCCCCAACATTGCTTGACAACTGATGCTGGTGTGTTTACGTCCCCATGACTTAGTGGTTCGGCAAAAGAGACCAATAGAATAAGTACTAGGCTTACAAAGAATAAGTCCTGGGATTGATTTGTTTGACTAAAGGTGATGCTCCAGCATGGCCACAGTCAAATGGCTGAAACAAGTAAAAGAGTAAAAGAGTGCAACAATGTGCCAGTGTATTAAGAGAGAAGTTAGGCATAAGAGGAATTAAATGCAGTATGCAAGAGAGAAGACTGTGTCCGTTTAGACATGAGGTGTCCAAAAAGAAGTGCCATTCACCCAAAGTGGTTAGAACTTGTGGAAGAGGGAGATTCAAGAAGACAAGGGACAGAGTCCTGAAGGATGACCTCATAACACTGAACCTTTTGGACAAGACGACAAAGAACCAAAATCCCTCAGGCTAAAGCAAAAATGGCTACAATTTGCTGGCCACTATCATCAAGCAGAGAAGGAGGCTATCTCATCCCTGCTTCTATGCCATCCATCTGGAAGTGTTTTCTCCAGGAAACTGACATTTCTAGATACTATATCTCGGGACTCAGGGCTGGATATGAGAGATCTGAACACAGAAATGCAGGTCTGCGTAGTGTGGAAGGGGATTGTCAATGGAGTTCTGACCAACCATAGGTTGGTCAAACGATGATGAAGGCTGCAGTGGATTGGCCTGCAAAAATCCTGTACATAAAATCTCCCGTGTTGATGTCATGTTAAAAGCATCCAGCTGTAGAAACCATAGCAAATCAGATAGGAACCTGGAACTGCTCTCCAGCTTGCCAGCTACAGTCAAAACCATGCCAGTATAGAAAACAGATATTAAAGAATGGTGATAAAGATGAAGAAGATGAAGAAGATGAAGATGATGAAGATGATGAAGAAGATGATGAAGATGAAGAAGATGAAGATGATGATGAAAAAGATGATGACGAAGATGATGATGAAGGAGGATGATGATGAAGAAGGATGAAGATGAAGATGATGATGAAGATGATGATGATGAAGATGATGATGATGAAGATGATGAAGATGATGATGATGAAGATGATGAAGATGATGAAGATGATGATGATGATGAAGATGATGAAGATGATGAAGATGATGATGATGAAGATGATGAAGGTGATGAAGATGATGATGATGATGATGAGACTGAAAGGCAAAGCTGACCTTGGAGGAATTTAAACTCAGAATCAGTGCAAATATCACTGAGTACTCTTATCCAGTGCTGTAATGATTCTGTTAATCTACCAATATTGATTTCTGATTTAGAGACACAATGTCACCAATTCTGAGAGGAAGAGTTACTTGATAACCCCTACCTCAGTACTTCACCAATAATTATTTTATTGACCACCAGAGAGATGAAAGGCAAAGCTGAATTCAGCAGGATTTGAACTTAAACCTACAGAAACAGAAGAAATACAGAAAGGCATTTCTTCCAATGCCCCAGCAATTCTTCCAAGTTGCCACCCTAATTAATTTGCCACAAGGTCAAAGAATGGTGGAACTTAGAAGACAGATTACAGAAATTGCATGTATAGAATGTGGTATGTAAAAACAAGTCATCATTGTTGTTTAAGATCTGTTTTCCATGCTGACATGGATTAGACAGTTTGACCAGAATTGGCAAGCCGGGATGGGGGACGGGGGGCTTGGCTGCACCAGACTGGTCTGATTTAGCATGGTTTCTACAGCTGGATGCTCTTCTTAATGCTAACCACTTTACAGAGTGGGCGCTTTTATATGGTACTGCATGGCCACTTTTATGTGGCACCATACAGGTACTTTTACGTGGCACCACACGGGCACTTTTAAATGGCACATCCATGAGTGCGTTACCCCACTAGCAGGGTCAATCTTAACACTTCTGCTGTGAGGTACAGATTTTCCTGAGTACAGTCCTTTGTCATCTTGCCTGAAAGGTTCAGCTTCCTAAGGCCATTCTTCAGTACTTCCACCCATGTCTTCCTGTGTTTCCAGCATACCAGAAATATAAATGCCCCAGCAGGGCACCAACCACCTGGGGGTCAAACTAGGAACCCTATAGATTCAAAATTTCAACAACAGGCATAGCTGTGTGATAAGAAGTTTGCTTCCCAACCACATGGCTCTGGGTTCAGGCCCACTGTGCAACACTATGGGCAAGTGTCTTGGATGAGCCACATTTTTGTATGGATTTGGTAGATGGAAACTGAAAGAATCTTGTTGTGTCTATGTATGTATATATATATCATCATCATCATCATTCATTTAACGTCCACTTTCCATGCTAGCATGGGTTGGACGATTTGACTAAGGACTGGCGAACCAGATGGCTGCACCAGGCTCCAATCTGATTTAGCAGAGTTTCTACAGCTGGATACCCTTAGTAACGCCAACCACTCCGGGAGTGGTTGGCATTTATATATATCATCATCATCATCATCATCGTTTAACGTCCGTTCTCCATGCAAGCATGGGTTGGACGGTTCGACCGGGGATCTGGGAAGCCAGAAGGCTGCACCAGGCTCCAGTCTTATCTGGCAATGTTTCTACAGCTGGATGCCCTTCCTAACGCCAACCATGGGTTGGATGGTTTGACAGGAACTGGTTAGGCAGAAGACTGCACCATGCTTTGCAGTCTGTTTTGGCATGGCTTTTACAGCTAGATGCCCTTCCTAATGCCAACCACTTTACAGTGTGGATTGGATGCTTTTTACGTGACACCAGCAGTGGCAAGACAAAGAGCCTGTAAGAGGGGATGTGACATTGGGGGGAGGCAATATTGTGCCAGATGATGAAAGGTTTCAGTGTGACAGAGAGACAGAAACAGGCGTCTTGCTGTAGAGGAGATACATAGTGAGAGAGAGAGAGAGAGAGACAGACAGACAGACAGACAGACAGACAGAGGAGTGATCGAGACTGAAGCCAGTAACAAGCGTGTTGCTGTAGAGGAGATACGTGGTTAACTAGTCTGAGGGGACTAGAAAAACCACTGGCTGAATTCATAACCAGGTCTAGAACTATAGGAATCAATGAAGGAACCAGGAATCAATGTAAACAATCTCACCACAAAAATAAAATCTTGTACTAGTGTTAGGAATCAATAATTTTCTTTTAACTCTAAGCTAAGCAAATTTGTGCTATAACTAGACAGGAAAGAAGAAAATACAGTAGCCAAACGCCAACAAAAGGATTATATTTACTACTATCTAGAAAGACAGGAATTTTCTGCAACTAGCAAATCATTATAAATACCCACTGTTTGAGTACTAAAATATATATATCAACAAAGCAACAAAGAATGAAGTCAGCAAAAGTCTGTTTTCTATCTTCAGGGAAGCCAACAAATATAAAACAAACTTCAAGAAAGAGCTGAGACTATTTTAAAGAATGATAAAAAAATAAAAAATACTAAATTGACAATAGGATTAGAAAATGCCATCGTAAGGCTTCCTTAAGAAAAGAAAAAAACTCTCACTAGCCAATATTTGACAAGACAGAACAAGGTGTATGAGGATAAAGAAAGCAAAACTCAGAACTGGCTGAGAACAACAAGATTCAACACTGAAAGACCGAAAATATCTTTTATGGTGTTACAGAAATGTTAACTACAGCAGAATAGGTTAGAGGATGTACAACCATAGCTGTGTTGTTAAGAAGTTCACACTGCAGCCATGTGGTTTTGGGGGTTGGTCCCACTGTGTGACACTGCAAGACAAGTGGCTTCTGCTATAATAGCCTTGAACTGACTGGTGTGCTACGAGTGAAATTGGCTGTTTGGCAGGTGAAAATTGTATGTACACAAATACATACATACACACACACATTATACACATGCACACATATATATACATATACAAACACACACACATATACATCCACATACACATACATCCACACATGCACACATATAAATCCACACACACAAATATACATACATATACACACGCGTACATATATACATATACAAATATACATACACATACATATATACACACACATGGCGGCGAGCTGGCAGAAACGTTAGCGCGCTGGGCGAAATGCTTAGCGGTATTTCATTTGTCGTTGCGTTCTGAGTTCAAATTCCGCCGAGGTCGACTTTGCCTTTCATCCTTTCGGGGTCGATAAATAAAGTACCAGTTTCGCACTGGGGTCGATGTAATCAACTTAATCCGTTTGTCTGTCCTTGTTTGTCCTCTCTATGTTTAGCCCCTTATGGGTAGTAAAGAAATATATATACACACACACAAATATATATATATATATATATATATATATATATATATATATATATATATATACATACACACATACACATATATACACACATATACATATACACACACACACATATATACATACACACACATGCACACACACATACACACACACACATGACTGAACTTCCTACTCTCTTGGACCTGGACAACCACTGGATCTTCATTTTCTCTCTCTATTTTTTTTCTTATTCCTTTCTGTCAAAGGGTGTAGGCTCAGAACATAAAAGACTTTTCCATTTTTCCCCAAGTGTTAAACTAATACCCCTTCTTGTTGTTCCTGCACCTGTCTTTGTCTTTGTTTTTCTATAGATTCAAACAATATATCATCATCACCATTCAATGTCTGATTATTTGCTGATACAGGTGGGATGGTTTGACAGGAGCCAGCCAGACCGAAGTCTGTACACAGACTTCTGTGACTGTTTTGGCAGGAATTATACAGCTGGATACTCTTCATTACACCAACCGCTCAGTAGAGTGGACTTGGTGCTCTTTACGTAGCACTAGCACAGGTGAGGTTAGTCTTGGCATGGTTTTTACAACTGGATGCCCTTCCAAACGCCAACAACTTTACAGTGTGGACTGAGTGCCTTTTAAGTGGCACCTGCACTGACAGGGTCACCATGTACTTGCAAGACAAAAAAAATCTTTTGAGAGGGAAAGGAACATTGGAGGAGGTAGTCGTGTCAGATGATGAAGTGTTATAGCAAGACAGAAACGGGTGTCTTGCTGTAGAGGAAGTACAAGGTTACCCAGCTGGAGAGAGAGAGAGAGATCAGGAACGAAGACAGAAACAAGTGTGCTGCTGCTACAAAGAAGATACATG
Organism: Octopus sinensis; assembly: GCF_006345805.1. Taxonomy (NCBI): domain Eukaryota; kingdom Metazoa; phylum Mollusca; class Cephalopoda; order Octopoda; family Octopodidae; genus Octopus; species Octopus sinensis. The sequence goes on along the minus strand of NC_043016.1, from coordinate 30,057,251 downwards.
ATTACCCAATCTGAGAGAAGAGCAGGAGAAGAAGAGAGAGCATGGGAGACAGCAGGATACAGAAGGTGGCAAAATGATTGGGCATACTCACAAGAGACAGAGATCAGAATATAAATGGGATGGCTAAGTAAAAGAAAGGAGGGATATAGATGGTGGCAAGTGCCAGGGCATACCATTGAGGTTTGAGCGCCATAATATAAGTGACAAGATATCGCGAAAGAAGTGTGATTAAAGAGTGCAGAAGGGGATTGGAAAGTGAGATATATATATATATATATATATATATATATATTGGAGGTTATGAGATGTAATGGTGCCAGTGAGACCCAAAGATGTCAGCTAATGCTGAATAAGTGCTATGGATAGATCATCGTTAAATACTATTGGATTTTACTCATAAGATATTGGAATCTTATATGTTTACCATTCTGCCTAAATAATGGATCTACAAATACAATATCCCTGCATATCACATCTATTTTCATTCCTCTACCTCACTCGCTATTTCGTATCATTTCTAAATTAACTATTGCTTAACCATCTTCTCACACCGCCTCCAATGAAGGGATATAATAAATATCCTGGAAACAGCTGTAAGGACCTATTTATAAATGTTCTAAAATCTACACAGTTTTGTTTTTTTTTCTCATTATGAAAAAATGTTTACATATACATATATATATATACATACATATGTACATATTTGTATCTAAATATGGGGATGTGTGTATGCACGTGTGATCGAGGGTTCGATTCCCAGGCCGGCCAGCATGTTGTGGTCTAGAGCAAAAATACATCATTTCACGTTGCTCCAGTTGCCTTTTGACCAGAGGGAATGTTGGCATACTCGCCTAGTCATCAAGGTAGCGTCTTCCAAAGACTAAACCGATGCAAAACTCATTGTGTCCACCGACATGTAACAACATCTGATAGTCTGGTCGGGCATGTGGTCACGTGATATATATACATATATATATATATATAGATGGAAACTGAAAGGAGCTCGTCATATATGTACGTATTTATGTGTGTGTGTGAGTTTCTGTCCCCCTTCACCACTTGATAACTGGTAACTTAGTGTAACTTAGCAGTTTGACAAAAGATACCGACAGAATAAGCACTAGACTCAAGAAATAAGTCCTGGGGTTAATTTGTTTGACTAAAACTGTTCAAGGTAGTGCTCCAGTAAGTGACTGGCCACAGTCAAGTGACTGAAACAAGTAAAAGAATAAAAATAAATGTATGTATCTAAATGTATGTATGTATATATGTAGAAAATTCACAAAAAAAAAAAACAAAAGACAAAGTCAGGTGGTGTAGATAACAAACAGATGTATTAGTTTAATGTTCGGGAAAGGAAAAAGTCTTTAATGTTTCGAGCCTATGCTCTTCCACAGAAAAGAACACAGAAAGAAATAAGGAGAAAAAAATAAAGAATGTGTAGTGGCTAGCAATCAATCATGGCAAATGCTGGAAAAAGGGGTCACACAGGAGAGCTAGGAAAAAGGGGAGACGGTGAAGTAGTGGTGATTCCAAAACGAAGGTGTGCAGGTGTATAAGAGAGCATGTATATGCGTGTGGAAGAGGGCTGGTGACCCTGACATGTGCATGTGTGTATGTGTAAGTGTGTGGATGTGGGGCTGGGAAGTGGTCAGTGCTAGTGTGTGCATGGTGGTGTGATGTGATATGGTGTTGTGGTATGGTGGTGTATGGTGTAGTGGTGTGTGGTGTGGTGTGATGGTGTTGGGATATGGGGGAGGCGAGAGTTGGGAAAGCAAGGGTGGGGTGTGGGTTAAGCTGAGGGTGGGGTAGAGGTGAGGTATGTGGGTAGGCTGAGGGGGTATGTGGGAGGGTATGTAAAGGATGAGGTGGGGTGGGATGGTATGGATAGGGAAGTTGGGGTTGGATTGTGTAGGGGTGGGGTTATCAGGGAGGGGTGCCAATGAAGGGAGAGGGGGAATGGTGCACACTGCTAGTGGGGAGGCCATGCTTACACTGTAAAGCCAGAAAGAAAATGGCACGATCTGGCTCAAACTTTGATCATGTGACCACAATAGTACCACTTAAGAGCATGCATGCGCAGAAGGCAGAGTGACAATTAGAAAGATATGTTATGGCGAAAGTGCAGATAATTTTTGACTTCCCCTCATATATATTCACCATATCTGCCCCCATCCATTAGGGATAACTCCCTCTGAATCCATTTGTGAGTGAGGGTGCTCATCTTGTAAGTAATTTCATCCAAGTTCATATTCACCAGGTAGTCCAGACCAAACCATACCCCAAGTACCTTAACAGGGCTATCAGGTTAATGGTTACAGTGATGGCTGGCATGGACTTGCATTCTCCAAGAGCCGAGTAGCAAGTCCTATGACATGACCTGGTTAATGCATGCTTTTATTGTCACCTCATGTTTCTTCAATACAATTCCAACTATTTTGATTTCTTTCGATGTCTGTCATCATGACACTGAAGTCAACTGACATAACAATGACACAAAAGTGAAGGAACTCAGGAGGGATGAAAGAGGATACTTCTGTCACTCCAAGTTGTGAGTGAAAATGCTCCCAGCTGTTGACAGTGATAATCTTAAAAAACAATGAGTGTTAAAAAAAAAAAGATTCCAGCTTTTGAGAATTCATATTAAAATTAGGTTATCAGTTAGAAATCTGATAAGCAAACGATCACATTATTGACTCAGTAAATTTTAAAATACACGTTTCTTTTGTACAAAGATCACATAATTTGATAAACTAAATAAATATTAATTAGTTCAATTATAGAATTATGTTAGCAATGGAAAATATCTTATGTATGACTATTGATTTATATTACAACAGAAATTACTTCACAGGGATTTGTTGATTGATTAATAAGTTCTGAAAATGTAAAAGACATGGCTCAGTGGTTAGAGTGCCAAGCTTACGATTGTGAGGTTGTGAGCTCGAACCCCGGACTGGGCTGCGTGTTGTGTTCTTGAGCAAGACACTTTATTTCCCGTTGCTCCAGTTCACTCTGCTGTAGAGATGAGTTGTGACACCACAGGTGCTAAGCTGTATCGGCCTTTGCCTTTCGCTTGGATAACACTGGTTGCGTGGAGAGGGAAGGCCGGTATGCATGGGCGACTGCTGGTCTTCCATAAACAATCTTGTCCGGACTTATACCTGGAAAGGTAACTTTCTAGGTGCAATCCCACGGTTAGTCATGACCAAAGGGGGTCTCAGAAGCAGTTCATATAGACCGCATAACACACCAAGGTAGATGAATTAATCAAACAGTATATATACAAATCAATAATGATCTAAATTAATTTTCGAGTTCTAACCCCAAAGGAAAACATGGATGTTAAAGCTGGAAAACTATGTTTTCAATCTAGTAGGGTTTCATTCACTTAGGTGCCATAAAAACTACATGTTCTCAAAGATGGTTTACATGTCTGTATGTGCCCTGAATAAAATTACATGATGACATAGATTTAGCAAGAAATCATCTTTGTCATCACCATTATCATCATCATCATTTAATGTCCATATTCCATGCTGACATGGATTGCATAGTTTGACAAGACTCAAAAAATCCAAAGACTGCATTGTGCTTCAATGTCTACTTTGGCATGATTTCTATGACTGGATGCCATTCCTAACACCAGCCACTTTACAAAGAGTATGCAAGCTTTTTTTTTCCATGGTACCAGCATTGATGAAGAAGCCATATAGCCCTCGAGAATAAAATCCCCTTCAACTGAGGAGGTGGGGTGGATGGCTAGTGGTGAGGGGAAGGGCTACAGTAGAAGAAAAACTAAGTATAGAATTCTCTTTTTCTAGATGACAGAACTATTGCAGAACAAATCTAAGAGTTAGACATAACAATTACAATTTGTCAACTACTCACAGTTCACAGTTTCTTTATTTTATTGAAATGCATTGGTCCACTTTCAGTCATGTGGGGGTAGTCAGGATACTTTCACAACAATTAACGAGATAATCAGTGAATAGGAAAATTGAGTTTTAAACAAAAAGTGTATAGGTGTAGGAGTGGCTATGTGGTAAGTAGCTTGCTTATAAACCACATGGTTCTGGGTTCAGTCCCACTGTGTGGCACCTTGGGTAAGTGTTTTCTACTATAGCCTCGGGCCGACCAAAGCCTTGTGAGTGGATTTGGTAGACAGAAACTGAAAGAAGCCCATCGTATATATGTATATATATATATATATATGTGTGTTGTGTGTATATGTTTGTGTGTCTGTGTTTGTCCTCCACCAACATCGCTTGACAACCGATGCTGGTGTGTTTACACCCCCGTAACTTAGCAGTTCAGCAAAAGAGACTGATAGAATAAGTACTAGGCTTACAAAGAATAAGTCCTGGGGTTGATTTGCTCGACTAAAGGCAGTGCTCCACCATGGTCAGTCAAATGACTGAAACAAGTAAAAGAGTAAAGAGTAAAGAGTGGTGATCACAGATCAGAGTTTATATCAAAGAGTTTATCAGCAATCAGAGGAATGAAAGCTTATATATCAAAATGTTTATAGCTAAACACAAGACAGAGCTTATATCAAAGAGCCTACACATGAACAGAACCAAAACTGAAGAAAGAATTACTTGTAACGAAACTCTAATATCCCTCTCTCTCTCTTTTGGAGAGGCACAAGCACCTACACGCACATATACACACACGGCAGTAACTTCCGCCTGCCGAATTCAATCACAAAGCTTCGGTCAGCTCGGGGCTACAGCAGAAGATACCTACCCAAAGTGCCACACAGTGGGACTGAACCCGAAACCATATTAGCTATATTTTTCAGTGTCAGAGAAATAACAAAAAAAAAACAGGAATCTATACTGGAAGCTAAACCAAAAGATGTGAAAACAGTAAAATCATAAATAGGTTGACTGAAGGATTAAAATTTCAGATTTTCCCTATAAATGGATGACAACTGCATTAGGGAGTTCAATGTGAGTGCCTATATAGGGCTGCTTGCCCTGCTACAGATGGCAGCAAAATCTCCCTAAAATTACAACCTACCATCATAAATAAAGCAGGGCACAGTGGATAATTCAGTCCAGTGATATATAAAAAGATGGAATGATTGTGGTTAGGATAGCTTTCCTCATAAATCTACTCAATCAAAACTGATGAGGGACCAACCAAGCAACAACAATAACTAAAGTATAAAGTACAACCATTTAAAGGACAAAGACTATAAACTGTTTAGATAAAGTACTGTTATTTGATTCTAATTAATTGTTGCTCTAATGACCTAATTCTAATACTCTACTGGCCTAATTAGTTTAGGAAGGAAAGTGCACTGTAAACATCAAACACTAAAGTTTAACTAAAGTATACAAAGATACATATATAATAGATGCGATAATAAAGTGAAGGTGTATGGAATACACAGAAATCAGCAGTGAAGAGCAATTTAAGTATTATTTATGATTTTGTGAGTTAACTGAGCAAAACGAGAACATGATAAGCTAATTAAGCACAATACAATCCTATGTGCTAGTTGAGCACAACATAAAAGTTATTTGATGCAACTTGGTTTTGTGCCAGGAAAAGTATTTGCGATGACCTCTTCTTGGTGAGACAACTGCAGAAGTTCTTGGTTAAAAGTAAACCACCGTACTTAATATTCCTCAACCCAGAGAAAGTCTTTGATAGAGTCCCTCACTCTGATCTGGTTGTCATTGAGGAAGCTAAGACTTTACAAATGGCTTGTGAGAGTATTGAGGTGCTGTTAGTAAGATGAGGATTAACAATGAGTACAACTATGAGTTTAATATGCAAGTAGAAGTTCACAAGGACTTGGTTCTCAGGCCCACCTCTTTTTATCATAGACCTTCAGGCCATAACGGAAGAGTTTGACCCTTTTGATACCAACCTGGCTGAAACCACCTCTGGCTCTCTAGTACAAATGTCTTGTTTTCATAAGTTCTGAATTAAAATCTTCCACCAAACCTTAGTCACAATTTATGTTCCTAACACTAGCTTAATGATAACTAAGTTATTTTGCTAAATTCTTTATCATATTTAAAATTAACTGAAAAAAACACAGAGCATCTCAAAATAAATATGGTAACAAAAGGGTTAAGACTGGTTGTCATTGGGAACTACAAGATGCTGAAGACTTTGTTCTTATAGTTAAATCCAGAAATTCTAGATATGGAAGAAAAACCTAGAATCAAAGGGCCTCAAAATGAACTTAGCAAAGACCAAAGTTCTTATAAGTAGGAAAGCAAGCAAGAGTTTACTCTTTTCAGGTAAATAGCTTTGCTTGCTTCATTGAAAAAAAAGTAAGTAGAAATTTTGCAGTGTACCCAAAGCAAACTGGATGCACTAGAGATACAGTGGTATCAAAGACAGGTTAACAGAGAATATTGACTTTGTATATGGCAAATGCACTGTAGCAATGAATACTAGGGACATATGGAAAATGGATTTTCTCAAATGCCCAGGAGGATCCTTTGAAGTAGTAGATAGTTTCTGTTACCTAGGTGACTTAATTATCAGTGGTGGAGGATACTCTGAAAGTATAGTAGCGAGAATAAGAACTGGCTAGAGGAGTTCAGAGTGCTATTACCTCTGGTGGTAACAAAAGGACTTTCTTTCAGAGTGAAAGGTAGCCTGTATGATGTTTGTTTACAAACTGCAGGGCTACATGGTTGTGAGACATGGGCCTCGAATGTAGAGGAGATGTGAACACTAGAGAGGAATGAAGTTAGTATGATCTGCTGGACGTACAACATCAGTGTGCATGAACGATAAAGTACAAATGTGTTAAGAGAAAAAGTAGACATAAGGAGAATCAGACATAATTTGTAAGAGACTGTACTGGTCTGGTCACATGATACATATGGATGAGGACAGCTGTATAAAGAACTTGGTCAATGGGTGATAAATAGAGCATGAGAGCCTTGCCCATTGAAACTAGGTAAAATTGAGGTTCTGGAAGCATGTCTATATATACAATTGAGACTCTTTGTTTAAAATCCTCGCCAAGCCTGCCATTCCATCCTCATATTTCTCTATCAGTGATTTCTCCATCACTTGACTAACTGTGGTATACTGCTGCCATATTTTTATAATCTTTTCTGTGATACCAGTTATCTTTCTCTATACCTAAAACCACTTTACTTGACATCCATCCTTCATTCTTAACACTGTCCCTCTCCAACCACATTTTACATTGATCAGTCCACCACCATTATCTCTTTCCACAGCATCACCTACTGTTGAGATGCTCTTATCACCATGTCTCTCACTATCGCCATGATTCCTCTCCAACACTTGCTCATATCACCATACATCTGTTACTCTTCCCATGTACTATATCTGCTCCTCAACTCACATTCTTGCAACCTACCTACCCACACATTATCATTGCCCCCATCTTTCTATTATTACTATTCTGTTGCTCTTCACCATTTCTATACAGTCAATCAGTACCTACTCTCCTGAACCTTTTTCACAAATCCCCTGTATCACAGATCACTGCTCTGCTATTCACAACATTCACCCCTCAATCCAACCCAATCTCTGGTCGCCACCTACTCTCCCCTACCTTCCATCCAACTCATATTTATCATCAATCCTCCCCACTTACTTCAACCATTATTCAGCATTCAGTATATTCTCATACTCCTATTTCATCGTTTACCATTCCTCACTTTCACAATACCCTACACACCTCACTCCTCTTTGTGTTCTGCATCCAAAACCCATCCTGACACCTTGTCACTAATATCTTTGTCTCTTTTACCAGCTCCACACATATTACTCCTGCCCACTCTTGTACAGTGAGAGCACTCGTGTATCTCTTCTACAGCAAAAAACTTATTCTTTATAGCCTAACTTTTCATCACCCGGCATAAAACTGCCTCCCTCTCTACTGAAACAAGTATTAGTCATGTGAGCTCATGGTAATCTCACTAGTGCCGGTGCCAGATACAAAATCACCCAGTACACTATGTAAAGTAGACGGCATTAGGAAAACATCCACCTATAGAAAAGTGCTATATTTCTGGTAAGACAGCTGCAGGAGAAATACCTAGCCAAAGATAAACCTCTGTACTTGGCTTTCGTTGATATGGAGAAAGCCTTTGAGAGCATCTCCCAATCCTTTATCTGGTGGTCAATGAGGAAACTAGGGATTGATGAATGGTTAGTAAGAGCTGTACAAGCTATGTACAGGGACGCTGTCAGTAAGGTGAGGGTTGGCAACGAGTACAGTGAAGAATTATGGGTAGGGGTAGGGGTCCACCAAGGATCAGTCCTCAGCCCCCTCTTATTCATCATAGTCCCCCAGGCAATAACAGAGGAATTCAAGACAAGATGCCCTTGGGAGCTCCTCTATGCTGATGACCTTGCTCTAATTGCTAAGTCACTACCAGAACTACAAGAAAATTTTCAGATGTGGGAGCAAGGATTAGAATCAAAGGGCCTTAGAGTCAACCAAGCTAAAACAAAGTCTTAATAAGTAGGAAGGCAGACAAACCACAAATCCCTTCAGGTAGATGGCCCTCTTCAATCTGTAGAAAAGGCATAGGTAGAAACTCCATAAGAGGTACACAGTGTAAGCTATGGACACATAAGAGGTGCAGCAATATCAAAGGAAGGCTAACTGGGAAGATAGTTTTTGTATGTGGTAAATGCTCAGGTGCTATAAACAATGAAAATGTGCAGAGAACAGCTTCTGTCACATTCCAGGGAGAAAAACTACAAGCAATCGATAGCTTCCATTACCTAGGGGACCAAATCAGTAGCAGGGGTGGATGCTCTGAAAGTGTTGCTGCTAAAATAAGAATAGCCTGGGCAAAGTTCAAAGAGCTCCTACCTCTGCTGGTGACAAGGGGCATCTCGCTCAGAGTAAAAGTAGACGGTATGATGCATGTGTACGAACAGCCATCCTACATGCCAGTGAAACATGGGCTGTGACTGCCGAGGATATGCGTAAGCTTGCAAGGAATGAAGCCAGTATGCTCCACTGGATGTATAATGTTAGTGTGCATACATGACAATGTAAGCGCCCTGAGAGAAAAGTTGGATTTAAGAAGCATCAAATGTGGTGTGCAAGAGAGATGACTATGCTGGTATGGTCAAGTGTTGCAAATGAATGAGGACAACTGTGTAAAAAAAGTGTCATACCCTAGCAGTTGAGGGAACCTGTGGAAGAGGTAGATCCAGGAAGACCTGGGATGAGGTGAAGAACGACCTTCGAACGTTGGGTCTTACCGAGGCAATGACTAGTGACTGAGACCTTTGGAGATATGCTGAGCTTGAGAAGACCTGACAAGCCAAGTGAGACCATAACCCGTGGCCTATGTCAGTGGGTGTAACCAGCCCACTTATGAGTACTCCTCATTCACTGGACAATAAACTTTGCTTGTGATGACCTGTTGAAGCAAGTGAAATCAAAATTGCTGATGACAGTACACCTGATTGGCACTCATGCCTGTGGAGCATTAAAAGCACTACCTGAGCATGATCATTGCCAACATCGCCTTACTGGCACATGTGCCGGTGACACGTGAAAAACAACATTCAAGCATGGTCATTGCCAGTGCTGCTGGACTGGCTCCCATGCAGGTAGCATGCAAAAAAACACCTTTTGAGTGTGGTCGTTACCAGAACCACCTGACTGGCCCTCATGCCAGTGGCAGGTAAAAGCACCCACTACACTCTCAGAGGGGTTGTCATTAGAAAGAACACCCAGCTGTAGAAACTTTGCTAGATCAGATTGAGCCTGGTGCAGCCTTCTGGCTCACCAGTCCTCAGTCAAACCATCCAACCCATGCCAGCATGGAAAGCAGACATTAAACGACGAGGATGATGATGATTATGAATTTGTATTACAAGATTCCTGATGTGAAACCATGTGTTGAAACAGATATTGTTGTATTTTGGGGTGGTCATTTTCTTTCTTTTTTTGCCAAACACGCACTATATATTCATTCTTCACAATGTACATGAGTGAAAATATGAGCAATAATAAATGAGTGTAGAACGAATATATAGTGCATGTGTTTATTTTGAAAAAAAAAAAGAAAACAAAAGACAATCCCAAAATACAACAGTATATATATATATGATTTGCAGGTATTGTATACAAAGCATACCTCTATTCCAAAGTTCAAGTGATGATGATATTTTTATAATGAAAATATCTTTATCAATTAAGTATTAATCTTTATTGTCACTATCAAGCATACATATATATACTTACAAACATATATATATATATATATATATATATATATATCAGTTGATATGTGTATGTCTTAGTGTTCTGATTAAATAGATTAGATTGACAAATGAAACACTGTGAAAAGGCTTGTCTGATGACAGGTGTAATATTTTCTTTTACTTGAACAACACTGATCCATTGTTTTGTAATTAAGCAACATGATGATTTGAATAACTTGTTGTTAGTTTGAGGGTAAATATTTTGCGCTTTTTCTCCTACCGTCACGGAATATCTCTCCCAGGGATCTTACATTCACAGCATAGTGAAAACTGTGTTGCAAAGACTGGCCTTCTTCTTCAGAGGCAGATATATTTCAGTTCCTAGAACCATGTTGTTGCCACCCCCACCCCTTCCACCCACCGACCCACACATATCCCAGACTTCATCCAAAAATAGACTTGTTATGAAGTCACCCACCAACACACTCCAATCTCAGGCCCACATACATGTTGTGTCTTCCCTACAGTTACCACATTGATCTCTACTCTTCATAAGTGGTTTGTCTAAGATCACTTACACTTAAGCATTCCTAACTAATCGGTCTTTATTTTTCTTGTTACTCTACAGGCCCTGCATTAATTAATACACCATAATCCTTCATCTCCAGAAAGTCAACCCTCTGAAATTTGCTCTTTCCCCATATTTTTCTTGCGGGGAAAAGGAACTTTAACCACATGAATGTCACCAGTGTGGGAGGCATGTGAAGACCACACATAATCATTATCAGTTCACAACATTGTCCTAAAACCACTATCATTTCTTTACTTGATCCAAAAATTTAAAAGAAGACATGCATATGCACATAGATACACCACTTCTTGGCACCTTGGATGCTTTTAGCAGAGCCCACTATTGCAGGCAATCTGGTCAGGTCTCCAACTGAAACCTACTTCCCTCCTATAATTCTTGGAGGCTCTTTACCAAGTTATGTGCAATTTCCTTCCCTCCAAACTTCTTCTTGGTCATTTTGCTTTCATGGATTCCCTTGACTGTCACCATCCAATTCCATTATTATAAATTTGAATTGGGAGCTTGAGTCATAGTGAATCTGATTACACAACCATAGACACCACCCCTATGGATACATTGCAGTTAATCTCTCTTGATACAGTTTGGTGACCCTGACCATTTGAAATTCTAGGATTTCTCTGCTTAACATCAATGTAAGAAACATCATTGAGCTCTTCCACTACCTCTTTACAATCTGCCATACTGCAGTCCCATGACTTCACTGTATTTTTAGCAGGGTGCCTGAATAGATGCAATGCTTTGCCAAAGGACAACCTGTAACTAGACAAAGTACAGTCATCACTCCATTAGACATTTTCGAAATACTTGTATACCATTCATACTAAACAAAGAAAAAAAAAAACAACAGCATCAATATCCACATCAGAGTTCAATTTTAAGCAGTGTTACCAACTACATTTAATAAATATCAGCAAGTCAAGGCTGTCATCCACTTACGGTTCAACTTACAACTCTATTGAATTATATAAAATTAGAATGAAGAGCAAAACAAAAGGATTATGTACAAACTTCTCCCATAATATCCCTAGATGACTAATCACAACATGGCAATGTATTCAGCATAATTTTAGAACAAGACCATGTACAGCATGTATTTTTTTTTTTTACTTGCAGGATGTGGAAGAAGAGACAGTGCCTATGTCAAAACAACATCAAGTAATTTGAACAGATCCTTGAATTGCTTTCTGTTAGTTCCCTGTCATCATTTCATATCCATACATCGTGGTATGCGTATTGAGCTCCATTGTCTGTTTTAGCATGGTTTCTATGGCTTGATGCCCTTCCTAACATCAACCACTTTACAGAGTGAACTGGGTGCTTTTTTCATTGCTCCCAGCACTAGTGAGGTCAACAAGTAACTCAGAGACAAGACCCCACAACTGAGGGGAGGGTCATATTGAAGAAGGCAGTTTTATGCAGTGATTGAGAAGCTGAAGTATGACAAAGGGACAAGAACAAGTGCCTTGAAGTAAAGGAGACACATGGCTACTTTAGAGATGTAGAATATAGATATGCTCGTAATCCAAGCTGTTAGGTAAAATAAGCATGTGCCTAGAACACCAAGAGAAGGCAGCAACACAAATTCTTTTTTTTTTTGTTTTTGTCAGTATTGGATTTTTACTGGGGTAAATGGTGCAGCAGCCCCTCAGAAAGGAGGGAACATATATCTGCGTATGTATACACACACACACATATACATATATATAAAGAATATTATCAAAAATACATTACTATTAATATTTACCCCCACTTAAACTGGAACATTCTGTTAGAAAGAACTACACTAACAGAACACCCACGTTTAAGTGGGGATAAATATTAGCTCTTGATATGACCACTGCCTTTGTCGCTAACATATACAGGGTGTCCCAAAAGTCAGATGGGTTTCAGTTTTTAATAACTTCTTTAACTTTACAAATAAATGCATGCAATTTTGATACCATATAAAGGACATAGCGGAAATTAATATGCACAGGTCAAATTTTGCAACACCACTACATCACATATGAAAAACGACATCGCTTAAATGGCAGCCATTTTTAGCTTCGCACGCCCGTGCTCTTTCCAAAACTTGCACCATAACACCCTTAAGAGTTTCAGCCCCCACTTCTCTGATTTTTCTATTGGATGTTCTCCTTCAGTTACACCAGGGTCTGTCATTTAAGTGATGTCATTTTTCATGTGATGTACTTAAGTGGCAAATTTGACTTGTGCATATTAATTTCCATTATGTCCTTTATATTGTATCAAAATTTCATGCATTTATTTGTAAATTTAAGAAATTTATTAAAAATTGATACACATCAGTGACTTTTGGGATACCCTGTATTGTTATTAATATGAGAATGATTACATGTAAAAGATACTTCACCTTCATTCCTCTTTGGTGATTGTAACTTTGATCACAAGGAATCGGTGTCATCTACTCCTGGTTTCTCACTCAGCTTCTCTCTCTCTTGTTTCTTAAAACTGATAAGAGATTCTTTCTCCTACCTCAATTATCCTGCACATGGCTGCCTTTTTCTCTCTTCATCTATTCCAATATAGCTTTGAAGAGGTCAACGATATATTTTAAACTTGCCAATACAAGAAAATTGGAATCAGGCAGCTATCATAGAGGAGACTCAATGGTTCAATTAGCTGCAAATCAGAAACAGTTGTGTGATTGTCACTGCCAGTAGAGGTTTGATGGTATGTGGTTTGATGTAGCTACTAGTCTGGCAAGCCACAAGCTAAATGATGTTTCTCTGGTATTAGCTTCATAGACAGAAACTTTGTTGCCTCCAAGCTAAAAGACTTTCCAACAGGTCACTGACTGCATCATATCTATGTGTCTTCCCATCCAAAACAAGCAGCATGCCAGTTTCTTCAGTGTGTACACCCCCCAACTTTCCAAGCTGACCCTAAAGAAAAGGATAAGTTCTATGTTGATTTGCACAGCCTCTTCCAATGTATCTCAGCAGACAATCCTTGGTAACTTCAATACAAGAATGGGCCAAGATTCAGAAGCCCAGAAAGGAATTTTGGGCTAGTATGGTGTTGGGAACTGCAACAAAAATGGGTGGCTTCTGATGGAGCTTTGCACAAAGCAACAATTAACCATCACCAACACCCTCCTCCAACAGACAGTTTGTCTGCTACAAACTCAATGTCAAGAGAGTTGAGGCCCCAAAGTGAAAGTTCTAGATCAGCATCCTACATTCAGTTGAAATGAAAGCTAAATTCCAGACAAACCTCCTGCTAAAGCTCAAAGATCCCAGTTGTCCCTCAGACCACTCTTCTGAAGCGCTTTAGGAATACCTAAAAGCTGCTATCATGCAAACTTCTGAAGGATTGGGCCTCTCTACAAAAAAGAACAAGGACTGGTTTGACAAAGATAACTAAGAGATCCTGAAACTACTAGTAAAGACGAGATCTACCCATCAGACTCACCTCGCAAACCCAAGCTGTCCTAGGAAGAAACAACCTCCCACATTGTCTGCAACAATCTCAAGTGTAAAAATTCCAAAACATCCAAAATGAAGAGTGGATAAATCTCACCAAAAGAACTTTGCAAAGACTCTAGAGGTTAGTGCAAAAATACAGAAGTCCTTCATCAACCCACACCATAGCAAGAATACCAATCTCTTGCATCATCATCATCATCATCAGGGAGACTGAACAGACAGCAAACCAGTTCACCAACCTAGAGTGCACCATCTCATTAGTTGCCAAAATTAACAAGGAAGTTAACAAGAGACTATCCAAGACAAACAGCACATTCAGCAGACTATACAAAAGTTTGAAAGGGACCATGATCAGTGTGCACAGATCAATCGTTCAGACTACCATCTTGTACTGCATAGTCGTGAGTCATATTGGTACCACCTGTGACTCCTTGAGCGATTCCATTAGCACCATATTTGCACCATCCACTGGAGTAATTTTGTCACTAGCGATGATGTCCTAGAGCAGATAATGGTCACCAGCATCGAAGCAACTCTGTTATGCTGGATAGGGCATGTCACCAAGATGGAATATCATAGACTTCCCAAGATCATGCTGTATGGTAAACTCTCCTCTAGTCACCATGATAGAGGAGCACCAAAAGAGGTACAAAGACTCTCAAGAAATACTTTGGCACCTACTGCATCGACCACTAACAGTGGTCTGTTCTTGGCGCTTAGAAGTCTGGCATCTCACAGTCCTCTTGAAGACATGCACAAGATCATCCTTGCAGATAAGAGGGAAAATAAGAACATTACAACCAACCCTGATCATTCATCTTATCTTCCCCGAGCAGGCTCTACAGTCGTGCCTCTTTGTCGCGAATTGGACTCGCCGGGTATCAACGAGAAATGTATTTCAATATCAGAAAGAAATGAATGAAATAAGTTTCATTTCGTAAATATTTATTGATACTTTGTTTTTCAATTGACCACTAACATGGATTTGCGCAGGCAGAATTGTCTTCAATAAAGTTTTGTACATGTAGTTTTTTTTTTCCTAATTTTTTTTTTAAATTGCCTTAGTAAATAATTTGTTTACATTGTTTATTTAGAGACAAGTTACATTTAAAATAGTGTAAGGTCTAGAAGAATACTATTTGTAATCTATTATTTCACATTCAGCGCTGGTCTTAATATCTTTTGTCAGACGATTACTAAAGAAATGCCGAGAGGGAACAAGCGCTGAGTTTGTGCTTCAAGAGTTTTAATCCCGCCTTGTCTGTAACGCATAACAGACAATGCTTCGCGAAAATTTGATTTATATATATTGTATATAGACAACCGAAAAATAATACAAAATATCTTTTTAAAATATGCATTCTGAAAAGAAAATGTTAAGTGGAACATCAAATAAATTATGTAAAGAAGCTGAACACTTTTTTTTTATCAACAAAACAAACTTCATCCTTATCTTTTACAAACACATACACCCGTATGCATGGTCTCTCTTTCCCTATAGAAATTGAAGTCATTCTGAAGTACATTTTTAAAGTAAAGAAAAATAGATACGATAGAATTGTTAGTAAATTATAGAAAACGAAAATTAAATAAATAAAAGTTCATTATAGAATAATAAACACACCCTTTGATCTGTTCTTGTAATTTTCGAGTCTCCATTGTGAAGTACGAAACTAAACTTCTGTTCATTAATCAATCGACAACATACTCATTTATATCCGGTTTTTAATAATTTCAAGTGAAATTTTTTTTAATATTCATTAATCTACCACTATTAATAATATTTGTATTTAAATACTATGGATAATTGTTCGGTTTACATTCGTAAAAAAAAAAAAGTAAAGGGACATAACTAAATTCACTAAAGTATGATATTTTATTCACTCTTTTCACCCATCATCATCTTCGTTTGTTCCTTCGCGAGCCATGCCGGTTTCCCGGTTTCCTTGGCGTATAGGTTCCCCACCTGACCGGGATGCCGGTCCGTCGCAGGTGAGCTGCAATATGCAGGAGGAAAGAGTGAGAGAAAATTGTGGCGAAAGAGTCAGCAGAAGTTCGCCATTACCTTCTGCCGGAGCCGCGTGGGACGATCTTTCGTCTCTAGTAGACCTTTCCGTCGATTTCCGTAAAATTTTTTTTTTTTTTACATATGGGCTTGCGGGAACTTTTGAAGTAATATACATACATATACACATACACCGAGTAAAAAATTTCAGTTATCTCTTTCTTTCACACATTACTCTGTCTCTTCACACACACTACACAGAAGCACTTCACTTACACAACATACTGTCTGTCTCCCACACCCCATCAAACACACACACACACACACACATATACATCAATGCTCCCATGCACGGTAACTTCAAAAGAACTTCCCTCGTCATACAATCGCTTTCTCTTAGTCTCTTTCGCTGTCATTACTTCAAAAGTTCCCGCAAGCCCATATGTAAAAAAAAAAAATTTTTTACGGAAATCGACGGAAAGGTCTACTAGAGACGAAAGATTGCCCCGCGTGGAGCTTAGGTGTTTTCGCTCATAAGCACACACAATTTCTTTATTTCCCAGGACGGGCTGACAAAGATAAGAAACAAACAACACATTGGGGACATAAAACACAAAAAAAAAAGTATGATAAAAATGAGAGGGAGAAAATGCAAGGTGAAAGTGATGTTACCCGCCCCATCGGATAACATCACTTACCTGTCCTCTTTCCCTATGTCCTCTTCTTAAAATCTTTCGAAAACATATAGTCCCTTTTTCTCACCCTGTACTGTTTTGCTAGTTATTTTTTCTTGACCGGGTCTATTTCCTTTCTTACTCACAAAAAAAAACATTGTTCAGTTCGTTTTAAAGCTCTTTCACTTGTTTTCCCGTTAAAGGTACCTCCATGCACTCCTCCTCATCCCAACTATCTGGCACCTAAAGTTCATAATTTGTTTCTTTATTGCCCACAAGGGGGGGGGGGACAATACAAACACATGTGGGAACAGAACAAACTAGAAAAAACTAAAACATTATATAAAATGAATGATAATGAAAATAAGCTACATGTCCCAACTCCAAGCAGCATCACTTCCTTTTATCCTTTAAATTCTGTGTTTCTCAAAATGTCCATATTTTTTAACCAGCTCTTCGTAATGTATGTTGTCTGGTATTACCTTTATGTCACAGTTTACCTTCCAACACTTATATCCAACCTTGTATTTCTCTATCTCATTTTTTTGTCTCTCTGCCAGCAAGACATATGAGTGCCATCCCTCAATGTTTGTCTTTTCCTCCATATTAACAATCATTGCATCCCTCCATTTTTTAATTTTGTTCGCTAGTTCCATGTCTACACCTTTACTCTTACTCTTACTCTTACTTGTTTCAGTCATTTGACTGCGGCCATGCTGGAGCACCGCCTTTTAATCGAGCAACTCAACCCCGGGACTTATTCTTTTGTAAGCCCAGTACTTATTCTATCGGTCTCTTTTGCCGAACCGCTAAGTGACGGGGACGTAAACACACCAGCATCAGTTGTCAAGCAGTGCTAGGGGGACAAACACAGACACACACACACATACATATATATATATATACATATATACGACAGACTTCTTTCAGTTTCCGTCTACCAAATTCACTCACAAGGCATTGGTCGGCCCGGGGCTATAGCAGAAGACACTTGCCCAAGATGCCATGCAGTAGGACTGAACCCGGAACCATGTGGTTGGTTAGCAAGCTACTTACCACACAGCCACTCCTGCGCCTATGTATATCATGCATGCATAACAATTTTCAGTAGGAGGGGAATTTGTAAGTTCTTGCATGTCTATGTCTCTATTTTTCTTTTGTTTTGTGTTGGAGGGAATGGGTGGGTTTGGCGTCTGCAGGAGGAGGGTGGTGTTGAGAAGGTATGGGTGGGGTGGGTGCAGGTTGGGGTTTCCATTCATTCTGTCCTTCTTTCTTTTCTTCCTTCTGCCACCTTCCATGGTTCATCGTTCATCTTTATTTCCTCTTCTACCTTCTCCAGTTCCTTCCCAGCTTCCTCCTGGCTTCTCTTATTCTGTGAAGGACAGTCCACTCTAATGTGGCCCTTTTGGCCACATTTGAAACATCGAGGGATTCTGCCCTCCATCAAGTCTCTCAACACAGCATCTCCTATAGACACATTTCTGCTATTTTTTTTTTGAGATTTTCAGTTGTCCTTTGTATGATTACATCTAATATTTGACCCTTCCAGTTTGTAGCTTCCGCTTTTGTGGCTTGCGGGATGGTTGTTTCTTCTTCGTTTCCCAGAAGTACAGCCACCACTACCCAAGCCACATCTATTTCGGGTGGGATTCCATCCACCCTAACCTTAGAAGTCCTTCTGCCAACGACTCTTTCTATCCTCAGTGGGGTTACTGAGTGTTCCTTAGCCTTTCTTGCCATTTTAAAATGTACTTTTACAGTTCCATATCAGCTTCCTCTTGCAAGATATGCTATATCTTGCACACTGACCTCAATGCCTTTTCAATTGTTTCTGTAGATACATTTTTGATCCTCCTCTCTTCCACTGAATACACCTTGTATACAATTGTTTTTCCTTCCATGTCTTTCAATACTTCCTGGGGTGGTGTCACCACGTTCCCTGTATACCATTTTCTTGTATTCTTTTAAATTTGTCAAGTCCACCACTTTTTTCATGACTTTTCTTCCTTAAGCATTCATCCATCTTTTGTACTGCTTGCACGAGCTCCTCCTTTGAAGAAATCAATTCAACCCCACTAAGGTCTGAATAAAACTCTCCTCAAATGTGGAGAGAAAGCACAAACAAACAAACTGCTGCAAAGCAGCACAAAACAATTGATAAATCTTCAACCAATCAGAAAATCCTCAGAAAACACAAACACTATGAAAATATCACAGATGTTAAAATTATAATTGCGATATCAAAAAGTTCATAATTAAATAATGAAGTTAAATTGTGCTTATAATACCTTTTTAATCAACTTCGCTCTATGTTCGGCACTAACTTCTAAGAGTTCTATAACAGATCTAGTTGGTTTGGCAACCAGCATTTCAAAAATTGAAGTTTATCAAACATTTTAAAATTTGGCACAATAATGTGTATTTCCAAGCTAAAATGCTGGGGTTGTTTCACTTTTTCCAGAAAAATGTTTTTAAAAAGTTATAGAGGTTTAAAGTTTCATAATTTTCACCGAATCAGGAAACAGGATTTGGAAGCTGTCAATTTGTGCATGACAGCACATCTTGTCAACTGTAAACAAAGCAAATAAATTGGTGGAGTAATTAAAATGAAAAAAATTATTCTTTTTTTTTCACTAAATCGTAATCTCCGATATTGAAAACATGTGAATCTGAAAAGAAATTTGAGGCTAATGCAGTTTTGCACCTCTCCAAGAAAAATGCATTTTTAAAAAAAAAATTTTCGGGTCCTTACGTTTTTGATGTCAGAGATTATGCATATGCAAAAAAGAAAATAAAATAATAGAACAAGTGGTGAGAAACATGTCTAGTGTGAAATTACCTGGAATTGAATATTGAAATGTGACCAACATAATTCTTGAATTGTTAGTGTATTCCAGTATGCACCATACTATTCTAACTTATCCCGCTGTGGAAACTTTAGACTGGGGTCATAAAAACTGGATTCTTGTCAAGATTTTCTCTAAATTCTAGTGAACATGTTTTCTGACTTTGATGTACATATGCTCTGAAAGTATTGTTTCTAGAATAAGAATAATGTGAAGGAAGTTCAGAGAACCATTACCTCTGTTGGCAGCAAAAGAACTCTCTCTCAAAGTGAAAAGTAGATTGTATGATGCTTGTGTGAGAATGGCTATGTTACATGGCAGTGAGATATGGGCACTGACTGCAGAGGACATGTGTAGGCTGGAGAGGAATGAAGGTGGTATGCTTCATTGGATTTGCAACATCAGTGTGCATGACCAGCAAAGCACATCTCTGTTGAGAGAAAAGTTAGGCAGAAAAGGCATTAAATGTGGTATACAGGAGAAAAGAATGTGTTGGTTTAGACATATGAGTGAAGACAGCTGTATACAGAAGTGCCTGTCACTGAAAGTTAGTTGGTTAGTTAGTTAATTTTTTGGCTCAAAAAGCAAAAAGCAAGGCCATGTAGGGGGACATGGAGTTAAGTACAGGGTGGTGTTCATGTAAAGAGTTCAGGCCACTTGAGGTCAAGGGAGACTTTGAACAAAGCAGTCGTCGGCATTCATCTCGTCTGGCAGCTTGTTCCACGGATCCGCAACCCGGACGGAGAAAGCCCCTCTTCTTCGATTGAGATGAAATCGTCGCAGATAGAGCTTTTCGGAATGACCCCGCAGCCGACGCTCTGGAGCAGGAGTGAAGAACAGCTCTTTTGAGAGGTTACACTTTCCACTTATGATGTTGTGAACGAGAATGAGATCATCACGGCGGCGGCGTTTGTCTAGAGAATAAAGGTCGAGCGTCTTCAGCCTTTCTTCATAAGACAAACTTTTGAGACCATGAACCATGCGGGTAGCCAGCTTCTGGACTCTTTCGAGATGCTGCATGTCTTTGAGGAGATAAGGAGAAGAGGCTTGAATCCCGTACTCCAATATGGGTCTCACCAGCATGACATAGAGCTGTAGGAATATGGCTGCTGCGAGCATTCCGAATGACCGTCGAATCAAGAACAGAATTCCGCGTGCTTTATTGGCAGCATGGACGCACTGGGCCGAAGGCGAAAAGGAGGAATCCACCAAGATACCCAGGTCCTTTACCTGATCGGTCCTCTCCAGCAACAGACGACCCGGCTCGAAATCAAGTTGAGTTGCAGGAGGAGAGCCAACAGGCAGATGACAGCACTTTGACACATTCAGACACAGGTCCCATTCGTTAGACCACCTCCAAATTTGGTGGAGGCATCGACGAAAATCCTCTATATCACCGCGAGGAGCGACCAGTTTGACATCGTCGGCAAATAGAAGGGTGTGTTACGTGAGGTCGTCGGGCAAGTCATTTATGAAGACTAAGAACAATAAGGGCCCAAGCACTGAACCTTGAGGCACGCCACTGCTCGCACTGGAGACGTCGGACCGCAAACCATTAACTTCGACTTGGAAAGAGCAATCTGAGAGGAAGGCACCAACCCATCGCACAATATCCGGATGGAAACTATATGCTTGAAGCTTGACAAGTAATAGGCGGTGGTTTACTGAGTCAAAAGCTTTGGCAAAGTCCAATAAAACGATGTCAACAGCATCACTATCATCAAGGATGTGCGTCACCAATTCTTCCATTACCAGTAAGTTGGTCAAGCATGATCTCTTCGGCACGAAGCCGTGTTGGGAATCAGAGATAGAGGCTGTGTTTAGGAGGTGGAGCATCATACTTTTCTTAAGGATGGTTTCGAACATCTTGCTGATTATGATGTAAGGGAAACCGGTCGGTAGTTTTAGCGGGTCTTCGCGGCTCCCTTTCTTGAAAATTGGGCAGATTATTGCTGTTCTCCAGTCTGCAGGTATAACACCCATCGCCAATGACATATTGAATAGTCGTGTTAAGGGCTCGCAGATGACCGGGATGGTACCCATGGAAGAGGGAGACCCTGGAAGACATGAGATGAAGTGGTGAGGAATGATGTTGGGACTCACGAAGGAAATGACAGTGAAATGAGATGTTTGGTAATATGAGGTTCTAGAGAAGACCCATCCACAAAATTGAGTGCTAGTTGTGTCCTATCCACATTTCACTTTTCACCCACTCTACTCTAAGAAACCGAACTACAACTCCTCTTCTAACTGCATCTTTTCCTTTTTGCATTTCCTCCTCATAAATTATGATTGTTTTCCAATCCCTTTTCTTGCCCTCGTTGTCATGTTCACTGTACCACTGATCCCCACACCCTATTTTTCTTAGCAGGTTCTATGCTCATATTCTTGTTACTCGTAAGTTTACTCTAGCATTTCACTATCTCTCTTCAACTCTCTTCTCCACTTTTGCTATTTACTACTCTCTCTCTCTCTCTCTCTCTCTCTCTCTGTAGCCATGTACATGCTGTATAGCAAGGCACCTATTTCTACCTTGCAACTTCTCTGTTACATTCTAACCTTTCATCATTTGATACTGGATCACCTCTTCTAATGCCCCCTCTGTTGTGGTGAGACACCTGCTTCTGTCTCTCCGTCACACTCTAACCTTTGATCCCCTGTCACAAGTGCACTTCCTCAAATGTCTTGCCCCTCTCATAATTTCTTGTCTTGCAAGTTACTTGGTGACCTTGCCAGTGCTGGTGCCACATTAAAAGCATCCACACTGTAATATGGTTGGCATTTGGAAGGGCATCCAGCTGTAAAAATTATGCTAAAACTAACCTCATTTATGCTAGTGCCACATGAAAAGCATTTGAGCCCATTCTGCAGCACGGTTGGTGTTAGGAAGTGAAATCTCGACCAAAACAGACACAGTAGCCTAAGGTAGTTTTTCTACTTGGTCAATTCGTGTCAACCATCCTACCCATGCATGCATGGAAGATGGGCATTAAACGATGATGGCAGCAACAGCGGTGGTGGTGATGATGTACATCAGTCAAACAGACTATGTAAGACTTTGGCAGAGCTAGTTAGTTAGTTAGTTAGTTAGTTAGTTAATTTGGCTCAAAAGCAAATAGCAAGGCCATGTAGGGGGACATGGAGTTAAGTACAGGGTGGTGTTCATGTAAAGAGTTCAGGCCACTTGAGGTCCAGGGAGGCTTTGAACAAGCGGTCGTCGGCATCTTCACCATCTCGTCTGGCAGCTCGTGTTCACGGATCCGCAACCCGGACGGAGAAAGCTCCTCTCCTTCGATTGAGATGAAATCGTCGCAGGTAGAGCTTTTCGGAATGACCCCGCAGTCGACGCTCCGGAGCAGGAGTGAAGAACAGCTCTTTCGAGAGTTACACTTCCCGCTTATAATGTTGTGGGCGAGAATGAGATCACCACGGCGGCGGCGTTTTTCAAGAGAACAAAGGTCGAGCGTCCTCAGCCTTTCTTCGTAGGACAAATTTTTGAGACCATGAACCATGCGGGTAGTATGTAAGAGCTAGTATGTAAGACAATGCAGTTTGACACCAATGCTGTTACAGAAATTACCAAAGCAGAGATGAAAACAGCAGTTGACTGCCTTAGAAACTTTGAGCCTGGATTTGTTCTCCAGATTTATTCCCAAAGGTTTTTCATGGATATGTGTGGCAGCAAGTCGGCCAAGGTTTGAAACCAGAGTGTTCACTCTCTTTGATGAATTTCATCTACTCAAAACACTGAATTTTGAGGCACCAAAACTGACCATTACCCTTTCTTCTGTTTGGTGCAAATAGTTCTACTGGTGAAAGACTTAAAAAGACTAAGGCAAATGAGATGGCCAAAAGTTGAACTTGGGTGTCAGAAGTTCTTTAAGATGGCTGCCTTGGGAAGCAATTCTTAGTAGTGGGTATTAATGCCCACTACCATACCTTGACAAACATCATCATCATCATCATTTAACGTCTGTTTTCCATGCTGGTATGAGTTGGATGGTTTGACAGAAGCTGGTCAGCTGAAGTGCTATTCAGGTTCCATATCTGCTTTGGCATTGTTTCTACAGCTGAATGCCCTCCCTTATGCCAACCATTTTACAGAATGTACTGGGTGCTTTTTATGTGGCACTGGCATGGGTGCTTTTCACATGGCACCAGCACTTACAAGCCTTCAAGATTAGGGATGCTCAGCTGGAGAGGGTTGCAAGGGATAGACAAGCCTGTATTTAAGGGCAACTATGCTTTTACTTAGACAGACATGTCTTTTCAAGCACAGCAAACCCCCTGGAATCTCAGTCCCTTGTCAGCTCCTCTGTGAGTCCTGATGTTTGTAGATCCTTTCTCACCACTTCATATTTATGAAATATGTTTTAACTAATCTTTTTTGACCCTAAAATATTTTAATGTTAGTTTTGTGGATACAAATCTCAACTAGTTTTCTACTTGTTATGTTCATTGATGAAAAGGTTTTAAAGCATTGGACAAAATGCCCTGTGGTATTTATTCTGACTGTTTATTTTCTGAGTTCAAACCCTGCTGTAGTCAACTTTACTTTTCATCCTTTTGAAGTTCGATAAAATGAAGTAGCAGTCAAATACTGAAGTTGATGTAATCATAACACTGATTCTGCCAAATTTCTGGGCTTATGTCTGTATTGGTTTCAAATTTCAGAACAGTGCCAGCAATTTTAGTCAAGTGGTTAAGTCAATTACATTGATTCCATAGTTATTTTATTGACCCTGAAAGGATGACAGGTAAAGTTGACCTTGGCAGAATTTGAACTCAGAATGTAAAGCTGGACAAAATGGTGCTAAGCTTTTAGCTGGTGTATTAATGATTCTGCCAGCTTGCTACCTTTCCTTATGTCTATATCAGAAACAATTAGTATTACCTCTGGACATTGGTAAAAATTAGTGTTTTTCTTTTCTTCTTCTGCTGCACTGTTAGCTTTTGGTTTATAGCATTATCCAAAGATTTTCAAATTATTGGAACTAATGTTTGTGTCAGGTAAAACTAATTTACAGGCTAACTTTATTCTGCTTAACTGACTTCCAACCATCCAAAAGCAGAGAGGGAGAGACTTTTACTGACATTTTTGGTATTTTGTTTATGGTTTGATTCATAATGGCAACTCAGCAAAGCCTGCCAAAGTAAAGAAGAAAAAAAAATCTGTGAACACATATCAGAAAAAAGCCAATATACCCGCTTTACAAAAATACATGTTTTAAAAATGGAAAAAAATCCATATTTCCTGGGGAGAAAAATTCTTTTTGAGTGATTCTGATAACTGTTTAGCAACATTAACAGTAATATTGATAATCACATACAGACACAAATGAACAAGATGTCCATAGTTTCATCCAAACAAACTTTTAAGGGATAAAAAAATATAAGAAAAGAAAATAACAGAGTCCCAATCATCTCTGAAAGCTTTTAGGAAACAAGAAGGAAAGTCTAAACCCTGAGGTACACACAGTTTCACAATTATGTGAACTAAATACAAGGAACTGCTCAAGTCGTTCTATGTACTGGAAGCAACTTAACTAAAAAAACTCGAGGATGGATGAGGGATTATTGCAGTTTAATATGGATCACAGAAAAGATAGAAAGTAGATCAGAACTATTATAACTTTATGAATAACTGAAATTTCTCTGCCTGAATGACATATAGTCTTTCTTGGCTGAACCAACTGAAGAGATACTAACGAGTGCTTTCAGTGGCTGTGTGGCAAGAAGCTTACTTCCCAACCACATGGTTCTGGGTTCAGTCCCACTGCATGGCACCTTGGGCAAGTATCTTCTACTACAGCCTTGGGCCAACCAAAGCCTTGTGAATGGATTTGGTAGATAGAAACTGAAAGAAGCCTGTTGTATATATGTATGTATGTATGTATGTATATATATATATATATGTATATATATATATATATATATATATATATATATGTATATATATATATATGTATGTATGTGTGTGTGTGTGTGTGTGTGTGTGTGTTTGTCTGTGTCTGTGTTTGTCCCCCTCCCAACATTTGACAACCAATGCTGGTGCATTTATGTCCCTATAACTTAGCAGTTTGGCAAAAAGAGACTGATAGAATAAGTGCTCCAGCATGACTGAAGCAAGTAAAAATATTTAAAAAATGAAGTAATGTGGACATACATAGCCTTGCAGCTCTGAATTAACCATTAAGCAAAATAGCCACGTGCTTAAGGCATCAGAAGTGGGGCACCATAGAAATGGTAGATGATTTGCAGCACAAAAGAAAACCACTTTAAACTTGCTCGAATAATATTCAAAATGAGTTATATGATTGGAAATATAATTTCAAAGTGTTCATAGACAGGATCTGATCAAAGTCTTTGAAATTAAAAAAAAAAAGAGAAGAAAGCTTTACAAATATAAAGTGGAGGTATACAAATATAAGTGGAGGCGCAGGAGTGGCTGCGTGGTAAGTAGCTTGCTTACCAACCACATGGTTCCGGGTTCAGTCCCACTGCATGGCATCTTGGGCAAGTGTCTTCTACTATAGCCTCGGGCCGACCAAAGCCTTGTGAGTGGATTTGGTAGACGGAAACTGAAAGAAGCCCGTTGTATATATGTATATATATATGTGTGTGTCTGTGTTTGTCCTCCCAACATCGCTTTATAACCGATGCTGGCGTGTTTACGTCCCCGTAACTTAGTGGTTCAGCAAAAGAGACTGATAGAATAAGTACTAGGCTTACAAAGAGTAAGTCCTGGGATCAATGTGCTCGACTAAAGGTGGTGCTCCAGCATGGCCACAGTCAAATGACTGAAACAATTAAAAGAGTAAAGAGAGTATACAAAGATAAACATTATTTTCCAACTTATGTTTAGTTTTCTATAATTCTTGTAAAATAAAAATTTAGTTTGTAGTTTATCATTGCTTATATACAAAATACTATTTAAAAAATATAATTAAAACAAGAAATAATTATAATTAAAACATAAAAAGCATAACCAGTGGTTTCACATCCATTGGTTTTGTCTATTTTGAGCAAACCATAACTGCAAGATTGGATTAAGACTCATAAAGGCCCTAAGTACTCTCTCACTCTGCCCAGGTAACCATGTACTTCTCTACAGCAAGACACCTGCTTCTGCCTCTCTATCACACTCTAACTTTTTATCATCTGACACAAGATCACCTCCTCCAATGCCCCCTCCCTTCTTAATAGATCTTTGTCTTGCAAGTTTACTTGGTGACCTTGCTAGTACTGGTACCATGTAAAAAGCATCCAGTCAACACTGTAAAGTGGTTGGCATTTGGAAGGGTATCCAGCTGTACAAAACTATGCCAAAAACTGACCTCACCTGTACTTGCATTATATAAAAAGCACTCAGTCCACTTTGCAGGTGTTAGTGGTGTTAGGAAGGGCATCCAGCTGCAAAAGCCATACCAAAACTGACCTCACCATGTAAAAAGTACTCAGTCCACTCTGCTGAATGGTTGGTGTTAGGAAGGGCATCCAGCCATGAAAAACCATGATAAAACAGACACAGAAGTCTGGTGCAATCTTCTGCTTGGTCAGCTCCTGTCAAACCATCCATCCATCCATGCCAGCATGGAAAGCAGACATTAAACATGAATGATAATGATGATGATGATGATGATGATGTAGGGGACACCCAAATCTTTTAAGTGCTTAGAACCTCTATGAGTCTTAATCCAATCTTGCTCAAATGGCTGTGAAGCCACCAGTTGTTTTTTTTTATGTTTTTACTACAATTATTTCTTGTTTTATTCTCTTGTTTGTTTCAGTCATTTGACTGCGGCCATGCTGGAGCACCACCTTTAGCCAAACAAATTGACCCCAGGACTTATTCTTTGTAAGTCTAGTACTTATTCCATTGGTCTCTTTTGCCGAACCGCTAAGTTACAGGGACATAAACACACCAACATCGGCTGTCAAGCAATAGTGGTGGGGGTGGGGCAAACACACACATATACAACAGGCTTCTTTCAGTTTCCATCTACCAAATTCACTCACAAGGCTTTGGTCATCCTGAGGCTATAATAGAAGACAGTTGTCCAAGGTGTCATGCAGTAGGACTGAACCCGGAGCCATGTGGTTGGTAAGCAAGCTACCTATCACACAGCCACTTCTGCGCCAGCTTTAATTATATTTTTATAAATAGTATTTTGTATATATATATATATATTTTGTGTTTATTAATTTTTTTTTTTAATTTGTCAATTGTGTAACAGTCACAACTTAGTCTCAGTTTTTACGGCTTCATTTCTTTAAATACCACAGATATTGTAACCTATATTGTTCTCAATGTTTAATGTATGTCAAGCCCTTTGTGGCTAAATGAAAGAATATGCTGTTGTTGATGTTGTTGTTGTTGTTGTTGGTGGTGGTGGTGGTGGTTGTGGTGGTGGTGGTGGTGGTGATGGTGGAGCTGCTGGAGGTGGTGGTGGTAGTGGTGGTGGTGCTGCTGGAGCTGGTGGTGATGGTGGGGTGGGGTGGTGGTTGTAGTGGTTTTGGTGGTGGTGGTGGTGGTGGTGATGGTGGGGTGGGGTGGTGGTTGTAGTGGTTTTGCTGGTGGTAGTGGTGGTGGTGGTACTGCTGCTGCTGCTGCTGGAGCTGGTGGTGGTGGTGGGGGTGGGGTGGTGGTGGTGGTTGTAGTGGTTTTGGTGGTGGTGATGGTGGTGGTGGTGCTGCTGCTGCTGCTGGAGCTGGTGGTGATGGTGGGGTGGGGTGGTGGTGGTGGTGGTGGTGTGGCTGCTTCTGTTGTTACCTTGTTTAGTCATTCAATGTTGAGTTTTATTCCGACCATGTATGGCGTTGCTGCATTGTGTTTGAATTTATTTCTGATTTTTTTATGATGCTGATTATTTTTTAGAGTGTAAATGGGGTGATTGTATATATTTTTGTACACTTCTGCCTTCATTATAATTAACTCCATAATTATTTTGTTTAATATATCAACTTCAGTGTCTGTGGTGATGGAGGCTGTGCTGGTTGTGGAATTAATGGAAACCTTGGTTCTGTGTGTGTGTGTGTGTGTTTTTGTGTGTTACTGTTTTCTCGTCTTGATGAAACTCATTGCGTTGTACATCTTTCATCACCATCATCATCATTGTCGTCGTCATCATCATCATCATCATCATTATTATCATTTAAAGTCCATCTTCCATGGTAGCATGGGTTGGACTGTTTGACAGGAGCTGGCAAGCCAGAGGACTATGCCGAGCTCCACTGTCTGTTTGGTATAATTTCTTTTATAGCTGGATGCCCTTCCTAACACAACATTTTTTTTTAATGTTCTCATTTTCTTCCTTGATGTGTGAACAGAATATAATGATAATAGAATATAATGAACTGAATATTTTGGAGCTGATCCAAGGAAAGATGGGGAGCTGTTTGTTAACTGGTTGTGGTTGCTGGACATGTAACTCAGAAAGTGATGTTGGTGAAAAAGTTGTACTTGAATTTCAACAATATTGCTGACAGAAAATACCTGAAAAATGCATTTTGTATATTAAATTAATAAATAAAAATATGACTACATCAGTGTCTCACATATGTAAAGTAGTGAGTTGAAAAATTTCGAATTAAAAAGCAAAATTTCTTTTGTATTATATTTAAAATCTAAAAACAACCGACAAGGGAAATAACCTCAATAAGATCAGTTGATTTAAATGCTTGAGCAATATAGATATTAGAACTTGGAGTGGATCTGGTGTCTAAAAACAGTCAACAGGCATGTTTTGGTTTTATTAGACCTCCACAGTGAAGTATGTTTAACTCAGTTAGCAAGATTCAGAAGTGATCTGTATATATTTTATCTGTTCTAGTGATAGGTAAGCTGTTCATGTATATGAATTACCTGTACTGATTCACTATGAAAATTAACAAACTCATTATCAAAAAGTGCTATGACACATTCACTCTCCTTTGCATCTGGTATGAGCATGAATTCATTTGAGATACCTGCAATATTGTTGTAAAACAAATGTACAAATGGAGAAAAATTGGTAAACTTTCTCCATCCAGAACAGTAGTTCTTAATCACTTTTTACCTGTGGACCCTTTTGATTACTATTTTATGCTGGTGGACCCTCACAGCCATTTGATGTTTTAAAAACTAGTTTTATAGATTCTTCTTTCAAAATTCCATTTCAGTTTTTCATACGTTCACTTGCAATATGTTAGCAAGAAACATATTGAACTATATTAAGCGTTAGAGAAAGAAACCTAGCAGTTTCTTGTAATAAATACATCTGAAGCAATATTTTTTCATGGACACTTAAAATAATAATGCAGCTACCTAAATTACTATTTTGTTTGCATATGATGATGGATCCCATGTTGGGAAACACCAATCCAGAGCTTTTTTTTCCTCATCAGCTATTTCATCTGATGATGAAAGAAAGACAGAAAAAAAAATATATTCTTCTTCATCACTATATAAATCTTCCATTTGCAACTTGATTTCTGCCTTCGATAAAGATCGTTTACGCTTAGTTGCATTTGACAAAATAAACATTCAGAAATCAATTGATGATGGCCATATCCATGTATCCATGTAAAAATTTTTGAATTATCAATTGATGATGTCCACGCTTTTTAACAAAATAAATCACTTAATGATGTCTGATGTTTAAGAGTTAATCTTATTTTGAATTTTAGATTTCAATGTAGAATGAGGAAATCCAGTCAGAAACAAGTATGTTCTCAATCTATTCCAAAAACACTTTGAAAATCATCCTGTAAGTTGTATAAGTAGGATGTTATCTGAAATATTTTCATCTGATCCTTGTTACAGCAGTGACATATTTGAAAAATAGTGGTTTCAAATTTTGGCACAAAGCTAAACAGTTTCAGATGAGTGGATAAGTCAACCCTAAAAGGACAAGAGACAAAGTTGACCTCAGCAGAATTTGAACTCAGAATGTATAGACAGAGGAAATGTTACAAATTCTTTTGCCCCGCATGTTTACAATTCTACCAGCTCACTGACTTATATTTGAAACACATTGAAAATTCTACAACCCAAAGAAGAATTACACAAGTCTGTCTTTACTTGAAATCCTAAAATAAGAGTTTGTGCTTGAATTTTTACCAACGTATTTACCTTGACATCACTTCTATATGTCATTAAATTTAAAATAGAATTCAGCTAAGTAACTCATGCTTTTAGATAGCTGTGGCTCATTACCAAACAATGTGTCTACATTATTAAATGTTGAATCCAAAACTTTTTAAAATGTTCTATGTTTGAGAAAACTCATCTATCTCAGGTGCGGTCCCAGGAATTTTTCAAAGGGAAGGTACAAGGTCAGAAAGGAATACAATTCCAAGAGAAAGGTGCATAATAACATTATTTTAGAAGGACGCACTTTTTTCTCAAGTTGGGGGGGGGGAGGGCACTATAAATAATATCACTTATCCCCCTATACTTCACATTGTATCCTTGCTAATGACCCTTGCACTTCCTCCTCCCTAATCCACTCCTATTTCCTCCTTTAACATCCCCTCCACCAAACTGGATCCAACTCAGACCCTATTTCTAATCATCTGTCACACAATTTTCACTTAACTACCCACTCACTTATCTGTTCATGTATTCTCTGTTTGTCTGTCTGTCTGTCTATCTGTCTGTCTGCCTCTCTCTTTCATATTCATCTTGTGCCTTAACCTTACATCGCTTTCTTTCTCTATCTTTCCAAACAGAGAAGCTATGCAGTCACCTCCTCAACAAGACAACTCCTGACCCTCTATCATACCTTCACATCCCTCCAAACTACATTTCCATTCAGTTGAGAATTCCACTTTATAACCCATCATTGGCTGATTTTGAAGGTGAACTTAGGAATATCGTTAAAAACAGTAAATCCTGCCAATTCCCTATGAGAAGAAACCCCTCAACTAAGAAAATTGCAACTGTTATTGGGTGGAGATAAACAATACACACACCACCCATTTTCAGCATAACCCTAACCCAGGAGTCGCCAGACTTTTTCAACCATTGACCCCCCTTTAGCAACTTCTTCTTCCACATCAAACCCCTTTAGCCACTTCTCCTTCCACATCAACCACCCTCCTTGTTTGAAATATCTTAATAGCCTACCTTATCGTACTATATCTTAAATGTATACCAGATACTGATGCTGGCAATTAAAATATTAGCTAAAATATACATGTACAACAAATTAAGAAATTCTATTGAAGATGATACACCTTTTACATTTAAAACTACATGTATGAGTATACAGTATCAAACTTTTGATATTTTTGAAATTGTTTTCACAGTTAGAAAATGTGAAAAATGCCTCGTGTCTTCCTACATTTAATGGCACTGACTAAGTATTTCAAGCAGTTCATCTTGGTGAGCAGGTCTTTTGCACACCAACCCCCATTTGATGCCTTGGTTATCATTGACCCACTGTAATTCCTTGCCAAACCCTAGGGAGTCCTTCAGACCCTCTTTGGCAACCCTTGCCCTAGCTCTAAACCTAACCCTAAACCTAAACCTAACCCTAACCCTAACCCTAAACCTCACCATAACCCTAACCCTAAACGCTGAGAACAGATGGTGTGCATATTCTTTACCTTTGCCCAGTTATTGAAAGAATTTAGGAGAAACTTGGAATACTTGTTCATGCAAGTAAAACCGGAAATATTTACCATTTGGAACCAGAAATATACTTTTCTTTAATTGAAAAACAGAGTTACAAAGGATTATAAAATAATTTCCAAGGTAAACTTACTAAACATTAACTTAACTGTGAAAGCCATAGTTGAAGATTAACAAACTGATGATCAAACTGAACCTTACACTCCCAAAACCCCCAGAACTAACTTAAAGGACCATAGACCTCACTTTAATACCAATTCAAAAGTTAGATTTATTTGCCCATCTCAATATGGTGTTGGTAAGATTAGTAAATTTGTTATTGATAAACATTCCTAAGCTTAAACAAAATATTAATTTTTTATCATTACAGTTCAATTCCTCGGAAGTTATTGATTGGTTCATTAATATTAATGATAAAATGTGTGCTAAATTCATTCAGTCAGATATATTAAATTATTACTTATCCATCAACACTGTACTACTGAATAAGGCCTTAATTTTTGCCATGAAGAATTCAGATTTATCCAAACGTGAAGTCAATATAATACTAATGGCTCGGAAAACCATAATTGAATTTGATGGAAAGTATTGGACTAGAATTGATAGACCTGATTATTTCAACATTATTATAGGGTCCAGTGATTTGGCTCAAGTAGCTGATTTAGTGGATATTTATATTCTTAATAGAATACAAAAATAGCTTTATTTAGATTATATTTATTCTTGACATTCCTTTTGTATGTGTTTATTTGCTTAAATATATTCTTAGATTACTTTGAATTTAATTAATTCTGGATCGCTTAGAAAATCGTTGTGTTAACATATATTTTCAGATATATTAATTTGAATGATATTTTCTGTATGTTGACACAACAGCAAAGATTGTCAGCTTTGGTGCATTAAACAATTTCTTTACCTGTATTTTTGCTGTTGTATATATACATACATACATATATATATATATATATATATATATATATATATATATATATATATATATATATACGGTGTGTGTGTGATTATATATATATATAATCACACACACACCGTATATATGCACAATCACACACACCTGTATATATATCTATATATATATATTATATATATATATATATATATATATACATAGTAAGAAAAGGGAGGAGGAAAATTTCGACTATCCCCACATGGTGAGTTGTAATGCAAAAAATATGTATATAAAATAAAAGAAGGAAAATACCAGTTTACATTTTTTTATATGTCTTCTTTAATATGTCTCATAAGTGAAAGTGTATTGTGTTTGTCAACTGATTTCACTTTCGCTAATCCTGATATTGAAATTATTGTAATTTCGTATTTTCTTATGAAGATTTTAGTCCATGTTCTTGTATGGAAGTTTGTGAATTAACCAATAAGTAAAAAATCTGAGGGAAGGTAATTGGTGATCATTATTATTTGGGACAGAGGAGGTAATTGCTGATTTCTTTTTGGTGGGGAGATAAATAAATATACAAAAACTAAAAGGTTAAAGTAGTGAGATGGAAAGGTGCAGAGATGGGTATGTGATCACGAATTAAAATATATACTGAGATCAAAGTTGGTTATGCATTCATATCTAGGTGTGTTCTGTATTTTTCGATAAATAAATTTTCTTTATTTAAACGTCCTTGTACAGAAATTGTTTCTTTGCACTGGTAGATGGAGAAAACTGTGAAGTTTGGTTGGATATTATCTGCACATCTCTCTGTGTTCACTCAAAGGAATCTGTCTATACTTTGGGAAATGGATCTGTTCCTTATGTAGTGTGGTTTTTCTGTCTAAGTGACATACTTGTCTGTCCTATATAGTTATGTCCACAACCTGAACAATTTATAACATAAATTAGATTCTTGGAAGCACAATTGAAGTTCGTTTTAATTGTGAACCTCTCTCCTTGTTTGAATAGGAATTCTGAGCCTTCCAGTAGGTTGGAGCATGTTCCGCTGTTTGGACGTCCACATCATCCAGGGCTCCCTTCCCATGAACTTCATTTAAAAGTCAGTTGCCCTGTCATCCTCCAACACAGTCTAAACATACCCACACTATGGAATGGAACTCATCTTGTGGTCAAACAAATGATGGACCCAAATTATCATGGGACACAGCAAAAGCAATACCGTTCTTATTCTGAAAATTCTGTTAACCCCAACAGACTGCCCCTTCCATATGCAAAGATATCAGTTCCCTCTCAAACTCAGCTTTGCCATGACAATTAAAGCACAAGGTCAATCACTGAAAGTTTCCAGATTGGACCTTCGATCATTGTGCTTTTCACATGGACAGTTCTACATCAGTTGTTCCAGAGCTGGCCATCCAGACAACTTATTAATCTATGTCCCTGAAGGAAAAACCAAAAATGTCATCTACAAAGCAGCCCTACAGTAGTTACTCCTCTACTGCAATCTGCACATGTACGCCAAACTGTAGCCATTAGCAATCAGACTTCCTACAAGCATTTTATTGATCTTTTGCTTCATTTCCCTAATTGTTGTTCAGTGACCCTTCTTGCTTCACGCACGTTGATTGCTCATAAGCATGCTCTGACATTTATTTTTGACATGTCATTATTCTATTTGTGTGTTTGCTATAAATGTTTGCTTTTGTTTATCATACATGACTTTCGTTGTAAAAAGCTTCAATGCAGCTGTGTTAGGCATTACAAGTGAAATAACTACATGCTGCAAAATGCTTCAAGTAAGATATAGGATCCCTAATGCCTGCTGCAATTGCAATCTCATTTCATGGACTTTCATTTATTACTAACAGCCAAATTTGTGTTCAAAAAATTTATGCATTATCTAGTTTGCTTAACACCATATAATAAACTGCTATCGAAATTGGTAATTATACATTTTACGTTTATCAACTTGAAACGACTTCTAACTGCGGGCTAATTCAACTTAAACTGTCCAAAGGAGTGTGCCATTATAATAAATTACACCATCCAAAGGATAGGTGCATTTTCATATATATATATATATATATATATATATATATATATATATATAAGCAAATGAGACAGATTAATATATCTGTCTAAAAAAAGTATATTAAATTCAAGAAATACAAAATATGCATATATGTATGCATATAAAAATGTCCAACTTACACAGAGTACAAAAGATATATATATACATTTTCTCTATCTCTTGTTCTATGTGTTAGTTGTATATGTATTTTTTTATATGTATTTATATGCATTGATCTATCTAATTTACTTATCCCCTCGTTTGCTTCTATACTCACTCAAGTTTGAATATTTTGAGAAGTGTATTCTATATGGAGAACATCTGGATCTCATCTAGTGTGTATATATATATATATATATATATATATATATATATACACACACATACACACATTTATATACATATATAATAGATATGTGTATGTATATATATATTACTCTACCACTGGTATTTGAGTACTCTTTTTTCCACCTTGTTTCACATTTATGTGTTTACTCCAGTATATATAATATATATATATATATATATATATATATATATATATAAAAATTTCATCTCTGTCTTGTCTTCCCTTGTCTCCCTGTCAACTGCATCATCCTTACTATTCATGCAGTTCACTCCTCCCCACATCCCACTCTTCTGCATCCCTCTTTCTTTCCCATCTCTTGGCTCATTGCTCATCCACCCTTTAAACCTATCCATTTTGTCAGTCTGCCTCCCCAGCCACTCATCTCCTTGCTCTCCCCCACACACTTCCATTGTATAATGTTGCGAACCAGACACCCAGCCACCCACTTTTGGGGCCACCTGGACACCTCATCACCATTCTCTCTCTCTTCTCATAGCTCCCATTGATCATTATATGTTGAACAAACCACCCATGTTTCCAGAGGTGAATTATCCAAACCTCCAAGAATTCCTCTCATCACATGGCTATGATGCTCCTCCACTACTTCTGCTTGTGATCAGAGATGCATGTATCGTCAACACTAAGGGACATGGTCAACTGGTTAAGGTCAAACAACTGACAAGCAAATCTGTGGTATCGAGCAGAATATTTGCTGTAGCCATCTTTTATACCAAGACAAAACAATGTACATGATAACACTTCCAATCAGTTAAGATCAGAAGCCATGAAAGCCACTGTCTGGTACTGCATCAGGGCAGTTGTTGTTGTTGTTATTATTATTATTATTATTATTATTATTATTATACACATACATACATACATACACACATACACACATGCACATATACATACATACATACATACATACATACATACATGCATGCATGCATGCATGCATGCATACATACACACATACATACATACATACATACATACATACATACATACATACATACATACATACATACATACATACATACATATATGTATGTATATATGTATGCATGTATGTATGCATGTATGTATGAATGCATGTGTGGATGGATGTATGAATGTATGCATAAATGTATGTATCATAGAGTGTTAAGAATAGCAAGTAACAACACTTAGCTAATTGAAAAAGATATTGTCAGAGTGATGTTGATATTATTGTGTATCACTATATATATGTGTGTGTGTGTGTGTGTGTGTGTGTGTGTGTGTGTGTGTGTGTGTGTGTTTGTGTGTTTGTGTGTAGCAAGAACAATATGGCTCTCCTGAGAACAATTAATGAAAGTTGGCTTTCAAATATTGAAAAGTTAAGCAAACATTATCATTAGGAAGCTGCCAAACTGGAAGGTTCCTGGAAAGCATGGACAATCTGAACTCAGTGAAAAATGCCAAGTAACACGACAGTATAATACTCCCTTAAACTGCTTAGCAAAATAGCCTGACTAATATCCAGAACACTTGGAGTGATGTGACACCTCTGTTTATATTTCATAGCTAAAGACAAATGACTGAGTCTAATGTGCTGACAATGGAATAATTGTTTTAATCAGTCATACAAGTAGTATACAGCTGTGGATGGGGAAAATGGATGAAAAATAAATAAAATAGATGGTGTTGAGGAAAGAAACTGGTTCACTGGACCATATATTTGAAACAGGATCACATGACCCTAGATCTAGAAATGGATACATGAGTTTTTATATATATATATAAAAATGAGTAGCAGTTGAACACTGAAGTCAATGTAATCAACTCTCCCCAAACTGCTGTCCTTGTGTCAAAATTTGAAACCATTATTGTGTGAGAAAGCAGTGCATGCCATCGAAGTGACACTGGGGTAAAATATACAAAGCCCAGTATACCCATCATGACTACCCGTCTCATAAGGGTACACCAGGCACATGCATCACAAACATATGTGCGCGAAATGGTGATCTCATATCAAGATAAACAGCACATGATCTTGTTGGTGGGGCCCAGTTAGAATTTTCTTCTGCTCGAGTAACCTGTAGTGACGCTATACAGCGGCGCATGCGCGAAGCCCCGGAAGAAGGACCATTTGCCTACGTGGCAGTTAGCCGAGGCAAGGGGATCGTAGGACGTTGACCACTAGCATCCAGCAGCAGTCATTGACTTGAGACAAAGCGACCGAGGGCAACGGACGTATATTTTCTCGCTGTCCATTTATGATAGCAGTCGGCCAAAGGCTTTTAACCAAATTGTTGCAGGCAACATCATCTTCCTCTTTCTGGACGCCATCTTTGACCAGTGTCGTTAGCATTTGAACCCTGTAGATTCTACAGCGATATAGTTCAGCTCTGACACATCTATACCAAAGGGATACCCAGATATACCACTTATTTCTTTACTGTCATAAGAGAATAAAGTAGATATATATATTTTACGTCTGCGTCTTGTTGTTTCTGACTGGTAGAGAATCTGGATTATTAAAGCAACGGATAGTGATTGCTTCTCGCACCCCCAAAAGGTCCAGAGAAGATATTCACTAGTTCGTTACAAACCCATCCCGCTCAAAAGGTCCCTGAATAAGGGTTGTTTAAGGATGTTGAACGAAACACCCTTGTTTCCAGAGGTGAGTTATTCAAACCCCAAAGAATCCCTCTCAACACATGGCTATGATGCTTTCCCCACTACTTCTGCTCATGATCAGAGATGCATATATCGTCAGCCACTAAGGGACATGGCCAACTGGTTAAGGTCAAATATCTGTGGTATTGAGCAGAATATTTGCTGTAGCCCATTTTTTATACCAAGACAAAACAATGTACATGATAGCACTTCCAATCAGTTAAGATCAGAAGCCACGAGAGCCACTGCCTGGTACTGCATCTATTATTATTATTATTATTATTATTATTATATTATTATTATTATTATTATTATTATTATTATTATTATAATATTATTATTATTATATTATTATTATTATATTATTATTATTATTATTACTATTACCTCCACCTTAGCAAAGGCAGAGGTTTGTTTTCAGTTGTGTTTGTTTGATCGTTTATCCATGGACAAGATATCTCGATAACAGCTGGATAGATTCAGATGAAACTTTCAGGGATGTTTGGCCTCATGACTGGCACAAACTGATTAGATTTGGGGATTGATCTGGTACCAGACAAGGATTCTCAATTACTTTTCCTGTTCTTTTACTTAATTTTTGAGAGCAGTTGGGTTCATTTTTAGCATTCTCGTTTGTGAGAGCAGTTGAGCTTATTTCAGATATTCTCATTTTAAAAGTCATTTCTGCCTAATTGTTGAGAGGACATTGGTGTTGCTTTGGCAGAGGCCTGTGCTCTCCAAGTGCTCTTGCTATTATTATCTCAACATTACTCAAAACATTACAGTGGCTACAGAACAACTTAACAATGGCCCCAGGAATACAACATAGAAATTAGGACAACAGATATAAAAGAAATGGGAACCATCTTCATTGTCATTATCACCAGCAGCAGCATTTAAAGTCTGATTTCTATGCTGGCATGAGTTAGAGCAGCGTTTCTCAACCGGGGTTCCCCAGAACCCTAGGACTCCACAAAAGGTTCCTCTGGGTTCCACGAGAAAGAGTGAGATAAACTAATGCTAATTTCCTGATCTTAATATATATATATATATATATATTATATATATATATTATATATATATATATATATATATATATATATATAATAATATATATATATACATATATATATAATATATATATAATATATGATGGGCTTCTTTCAGTTTCCATCAACAAAATCCACTCACAAGGCTTTGGTTGACCCAAGGCTACAGTAGAAGACATTTGCCCAAGGTGCCACGCAGTGGAACTGAGCCCAGAACCATGTGGTTGAGAAGCAAGCTTCTTACCACACAGTCACACATGCTTATATGTTCTTCAAATTTGTTATTGTTGCTACTGTGGAAAGCTGGCAGAAACATTACCCCTCTGGACAAAATGTTTAGTGACATTTCTTCTGCCTTTATATTCTGAGTTCAAATTTCACCTGTGTCATCTTTGCCTTTTACCCTTTCAGGGTGGATAAAATAAGTATGAGTTGAATACAAGGGTCAATATATTTAACTAACCCCATTCCCTGACATTTCAGGTTTCATGCCTATAGTAGAAAGAATATTTGTAGTAGTAGTAGAAGTAGTTATTGCTTTTTTTATCTGCAAGGTAACTTTGATAAAAAGCAGACTTATGATAAGCATTCCAGATGTAATAATCTCTTTGAAAATATATAAAACTACATTAAATAATATAACCATCCTTGTTTAAAGATGATGGAGTTTTGATTTGAGAGTAACTTGGTTGCTATTTCTAGCAGGATGAGTAATCACTTAGAAGCATTCCCACTTGGTTTATGCTCCTATTTGTTGAAATATATTTGTGATGCAGCTATATTATTATACGGTAAATAACATATATAATCCTTAGCAATACTGTTAGGAATTTTCTTCAATGTAATCTCAAAGAACTCAAGTAGCAGAATTCTTATCTAACATTACATAATTCTAAGCTGATATTACATTAAATCTCCTTTCTTTTATATATTGGAACTCCATAAGCCTTAGACCAAATCTTTCTTTTCAATACAAAGATATTAAAAATGAATCACATTTGAAATGATTCCACCACCGAAAGTAATGGAAATATATGTATGAAAGCAACCAAAACAGTATTGAAAGCAATGTTATTGATAATTTTAATATTTTTCCCTCATTAAAGCAAGAACACTCAAGGAGACTAGATGTGTGTCTGTTTGTGATTATTGACTGAATTTCATTGTGTTCATAGCTGCTGCCATCGTCAACTTCACCACCACTGCCACCTCCACCACCACAGCTGCTGTCAATACCACCACTGCCACCACCGTCACCACCGTCACCACCACCACCGCCACTACCATTTTCCCATGTTCACATGGGTTAGACAGGTGTACTCCAGAATGGTACCTTACCACTTTTAGGGTCCATTTGCTTTATTCTTTGTGAGGTTCAGATCTCCAGTTAGAGCAATGTCCCAGCTGAAGCCTCAATCTAACTTCAGATTTGGTATGTCACTTGCAGCAAGATGCCTCATAAAAAACATCCAGTTGTCCCTTACATTATTACTCTCCATCTCTGGTCCATTGTCATCATGCAGGTCAGCTAATACTTCAATGAGCCTCGTTTCCCAAACTTTCTATCTCCATTTTGTTTTATGTCACTGAGTCTATCCTTAGATAGCTGATCACAAGTCTATGTTCTTATCCAGGTAAAGACTAAGCATTCACAATCTGTGGCCTGGTGCTCCATCCCATTCCCTCGTGCATATATAAACTATCTGTGAGGGCGCGTGGCTTAGTGGTTAGGACATTCGGCTCATGATCGTAAGGTTGTGAGTTCGATTCCCGGCGACGCGTTGTGTCCTTGAGCAAGACACTTTATTTCACGTTGCTCCAGTCCACTCAGCTGCCAAAAATGAGTTGTACTTGTATTTCAAAGGGTCAGCCTTGTCACTCTCTGTGTCACGCTGATTATCCCCGAGAACTACGTTAAGGGTACACGTGTCTGTGGAATGCTCAGCCATTTGCACGTTAATTTCACGAGCAAGCTGTTCCGTTGATCGTATCAGCTGGGACCCTCGTCGTCGTAACCGGCGGGGTCTTTTTAATATAATCTATCTGCCTTGAGTTGTAGGTAATTAGACAGGTGGCAAGTTTCCTGGGTTTAGTTTAGTTTCGCTGGTAGTTAAGTCATTTATGTCACAGAACACCAAGATTCCAAGAAATTAAATTATTTTGTGGTTGAGTGATAAGAAGCTTGCTTCTTAACTACATGGTTCTGAGTTCAATAGTCCCTCTCTGACTGGTCATAGCAAACAACTTTCTATATATATATATATACTAGCAGTATCGCCCGGCATTGCTCGGGTTTGTAAGGGAAATAACTATATAAGCATTTTTTGAGAGTTATAGCCAAAAAAATGCATTAAAAATGGGAAAAAAATGATGGTAAATTTTTTTTTAAATCGTTGACTCATTGTAGACATTTTTAGAGAGTTACTTCCCTTATATAATAGCGAAAAAATGCCTTAAAATGGAAAAAAATTATAGTAATTTTTTTTTTAAATCGTAGACTCATCATAGACGCACGCTAATACCCAGAAGGGCTCGATATAAATCACGACTATAAGATAAACTGGTTAAACTGCACCGCAAAATGGGGTAGTTAGGAATCTAAATCGTAGGAGACAGACACACAACCTTACTTTTATATAAAAGATATATATATATATATATATATATATATATAATATCTTTCTGTCTTTTACTTGTTTCAGTCATTTCAGTATGGCCATACTGGAGCACTGCCTTTAGTCGAGCAAATCTCCCCCAGGACTTATTCTTTGTAAGCCTAGTATTAATTCGATTGGTCTCTTTTGCCAAAAACCGCTAAGTTACTAGGGCATAAACACACCACCATCAGTTGTCAAGCGATGTTGGTGGGGACAAACACAGACACGCAAACATACACACACACACATATACATATATACGACGAGCTTCTTTCAGTTTCTGTCTACCAAATCCACTCACAAGGGTTTGGTCAACCTCAAGCTATAGTAGAAGATACTTGCCTAAGGTGCCATGCAGTAGGACTGAGCCTGGAACCATGTGGTTCGTAAGCCAGCTACTTACCACACAGCCACTCCTACTATATATATATATATATGAAGTTAAATAATGAGGGTAGAAAGTAATGATAATTAATATCAATTTAAACCAGTGCCCTAGCATACTTTAAAAAATCCAAAATTTTGTATCTTCATTTGTCTTGCTCGTTTTACATTCGTTTTACATTTGTGTGTGTGTCTGTGTTTGTCCCCCAACCATTGCTTGACAACCGATGTTGGTATGTTATGTCCCTGTAACTTAGCAGTCAGCAAAAGAGACCAATAGGATAAGTTACTAGGCTTACAATGAATAAGTCCTGGGGTCGATTTACTCGACTAAAGGCAGTGCTCCAGCATGGTCCAGTCAAATGACTGAAACAAGTAAAAGAATAAAAGAATATATATATATATATATATATATTGCTAAACCTCGCTAAGATAAATATTTCAATTAACCTGAAGATTGATTGTAACCATAACTCGAATTATTACGAATTGTACAGCCATGAAATGATCGTAGTGTTTTACTCTTTATCTTTTATTAAACTTTTAATACTTTTGATATTTATTTAAAATAATATAAATTAATTAATTTTATGTATTGGCTTATGTTTTTCATTGTTTGATTTGCCTAATAGTGATTTTATCTCTAATTTAATATAATTAATATAATATATTTTACTATAAAATTGGATTTAATCCTAAATCTGATTTTTCCCTGTAAGTTTGGATTTATTCCCTAATATTTTATAATATATATATATATATTATATATATATATATATATATATATATATTATATACAAGTTCAAATTTACAGAAAACAAAGATGAGGACAGTGAGAGAACAACAAGCAGGTGTGTTGGTTTGATGCGCAGGAAGAAAGGAAAGGTCTTTGACCTCTCAATGCCTATACTCTTTGACAAAAGGAATGAGAGGAAAAAATGGAGAGAGAATGAGGGAAAATGGAAAGAAGAAACAACATGTAGGGATTAACAGTTCAACCTTATGAATAATATATGTATATAATATAGTCCAACCCATGCCTGTATGGAACATGGACATTCAATGAGGATGATGATAATAAAGTTATATTTAATTGTGTATCTATGTGTGTGTATGTGTGTATGTAAAACATATATAGATAACACACACAGATATATATAAATATATATTGACACATACGTGACTGGGTGGTAAGAAGTTTGCTTACCGACCACATAGTTCTGGGTTCAGTCCCACTGAGTGGCACCTTGAGTAAGTGTCTTTTAGTATAGCCTTAGGCCGACCATAGCCTTGTGAGTGGATTTGGTAGACAGAAACTGAAAGATGGTGTGGTGAGAGAGGTAAATGCTAGAACCTTTGGCAAGGGAGCCCAAATGGTGGGAGAAATTGGAGAGAAATGGCAGGTGAGTCAGTTGTTTGCTGATGATATCGCACTGGTGGTGGATTCAGAAGAGCAAATGAGGAGACTGGTGGTAGAGTTTGGAAGAATGTGTAAGAGGAGGAAACTGAAAGTGAATGTAGTTAAGAGTAAGGTGATGAGATGTTCAAGAGATGGATTGGCTGGTACGATGGATGTGAGTATAAATGGTGAGACATTAGAGGAGGTGATTATCTTTAAGAATCTGGGATCACATGTGACGGTGGGTGGTGGGTGGCTGAGGAGGTGGCATATAGAGTGAGAGAAGGGAGTAAGATTCTTGGTGTTGTGAAAGGTATGCTAAGAGATAAAATGTTGATTACGAAAGTGAAAAGAGATGTGTATGAGGGTGTGATTGTACTGAAAATATTATACGGTGCAGAGACATAACGTCTGAGAGAGGTGGAAAGGAGGTGACTAGATGTGTTTGAGATGGGAGGTTTGAGGGCTATGGTTGGTGTGACACGGATGGGCAGGATGAGAAATGATGAGGTGCGAAGGCAAGCAGGAATGAGAGAAAATCTATGGATAGACGAATGTTGAGGTGGTTTGGCCACATGGAGAG
The DNA here is from genome assembly GCF_006345805.1 of Octopus sinensis. NCBI lineage: Eukaryota > Metazoa > Mollusca > Cephalopoda > Octopoda > Octopodidae > Octopus > Octopus sinensis. The sequence continues at coordinate 30,012,839 of NC_043016.1, read as the reverse complement.
GATGGATGAGGAGTGGATGGTAAGGAGGGTGATGAAGGCAGAAGTAGTAGGCAGCAGAACCAGAGGCAAACCTCGGTTTATTTGGATGGATGGAGTGAGGAAAGTTTTGGTAGTTAGAGGTGTTGGAGTGAGAAAGGCAAGAGAGTTTATAAATGAAAGGAAAGCTTGGAGAGTGTTTGTGAATGGATGAGTGGATTTGATGTTGCTCAAATGAGTATGGAACTAGCATGATGCAGCAGAGGTAAAGCAGCATATGCTGTTGAGCCCCACTACTGATATTGGGGGTTACGTCCTATGCCTTGACCCAAGCATAGAATACTTTTCTGCCAAGGTAAGATCAGCAAAATATGAACTCCATCCAGTGAGAGATAAATATTATTTAATGTACACAGCCTACAGTTATAAGCTACAAATAATTTCATGCAATTGGAGATACATCCCCAATTGCATGAAACTAGTAGTAGCAGCTCATAAAAAAAAAAATAAATGTGCTGTTTTTAAAGCCTAGCCAGGCTCATGGGCTCGGTTTCCCGGTTTCTATGGCGGACGGGACGCCAGTCCATCGCAGCGTTACTCATTTTTGTCAGCTGAGTGCCCTGGAGCAACGTGAAATGAAGTGTTTTGCTCAAGAACATAACGTGCTACCCAGTCCAGGAATCGAAACCACAATCTTACGATCATGATGCTGACACCCTAACCACTAAGCCATGCGCCTCCACAGCAGCTCATAACTGTGTACATTAAAGAATACACACATACGTGTGTGTGTGTGTGTGTGTGTGTGTGTGCTTGTATGTGATAAATGCATGTGTATATGACTATATCATAAATACTGAATTTTATTAAATCTGTCTGAAAAAAGAAACTCAGATTATTTTGCTATGTTAAAACTGAAGTGCGTCAACACATATTTCTATTTGTCAGTTTCAAATCTATTTGGATAATCAATCATTTGGAAAGCATATTTGCACTTGAACTGAAATATTTTAACACTATTAATGGCTCTCAGAGGTTTTAAAATATCAATATCCAAGTGCATTCTCATCAGGAGACTTTGAAACATTTGGAAGAAATTTATTTCATAGGATCTCATATTCTTGTACCTTTGCAACATATAAAATTTTATTTCTACATCAGTCTGCTTGTGATCCCACAACAACACTAGAGTTGCCATATTTTACGTTGGGTACACCATATGGAATTCCTACCAATTCCCTATCTGCATAACCACTAAATTTGTTCATTTTTTTCCCCCCATTTATTTTAATTCTTTCCAATGTTATTTGAATTAATATAAAAAAATATTTTTAATCATAGTGTTTTATGGATTTTTTTCTCTCTTTTGTTTATCGTTTTTTAAATTTTCAGATATATGATGGCAGAGTGCCAAAGTAGAAAAAGCCAGCATGAATTTTATCTGACAACCTAATAATGTTTTTGTCTTGGCTAATTCTACTTCAGCCTCTGAATTTGCTTCCATTTGAAATCTATTCTCTAATTCTTTGACAGATTTCTACAGGAAAATTTCCCACTAACAGCCAATCTTAAACTCCTCAATTACTTCCTGAAGACCTATAATGAATTGCAGTGGAACTGAGAATATACTCTAATGTACATTTCCCTGTACACTAAATTCCTTGCTGAAGTTATTGCTGATTTTCATCATGCTGGTGGTATCTCTGTACAACAAAGTGAGAATTTATCATGTTAACTACAGTGATCCCTCACTACTTTGCGGTTCAACTATCACAGATTCATGACTTCGCAGATTTTTAAAATATGCATATATATATATGAACACCTAGAATTTTTCACTAAATCCAAAGAAGAAGAAGAAACGCAGCAAGAAACAGAAGTTGTCGACCAAACTGGCTTGACTTTGGAATGGCTGGCCAAGCTCTGCAACCTGGCTAAAGAATTGAAAGAAAGGTCACAGGAATGGGATGACGATATGGTTCGTTCTGTGCAAATTTGCAACAAGGTCGACAAAGTCATGAATCCCTACAAGATGCTCTTTGAATGGAAAAAGAAGCAGCGGCAGCAACTCCCTATTGCAATGTTTTTGCAGCCTCACATAAAAGAGCCAGTCCTGGTGCTACTACTATGGCTGCACCTTAGGAAGAAGTGGAAGATGTGTCCCAGGAAAGGTCACCGCCGTCAGCTTCATCATCATCATTTCTACTGCACAGCAAATTTATCACCATCATCATTCAAATTTCATTTCAACTTCTTTCGTGTTGAGTACAGTAACAATCTTTATTTTTTAAAATCTAAAGTGTTATTGCTTAACAGTTGTCCTTGTTATTAATAGACTACTGTAATGGGTGGGTTGTTAACAGTACAGGGAGGGTTTTAAATGTCCAAATACACATTAAATAAATACTGTAAATATGGTGTCCCTACTTTGCGGAACTTCAGTTATCGCAGCCGGTCTCAGAACCAATCTACCGCAATAAACGAGGAATCACTGTACCTTATAAATGGTGGAAGGATTTACTGTTAAACTTTAATTAAACACAGTCTTCATGCTAAGGTCTAATTTCACAAAATTTCCCTCCTCTCTCTTCTCTTTAACTCCTCACATGCAGTGTTAACACCACTTGCCATATATTTATGGCTTTCATAAATGGATCACTTAGCACATTTATCAGTGGAGATATGGTAATTTATAGTTTGTAGTCAACAACAAAATCACATGATAACTACACATATCAAAGAAACTCTTCATGTACTTTACCCTCTCTAGCCATAAAAACTTTTATATTTACCTTAACCTTCATTTCACTCATTTTTTTTTCTCCTCTAGGCACAAGGCCTGAAATTTTTGGGGAGGGGTCCAGTTGATTAGATTGACCCCTGTACACTGCAATATTTACTCACTTTTACCAACTGAGTTGACTGGAGCAACATGAAATGAAGTGTTTTGCTCAAGAATGCAAAGCATCACCTAGACCAAGAATTGAAATCACAATCTTATGATCATAAGTCCAACACCATAACCACTAAACCACATTACTCTATTAAATGGTGTTGGTGGTGGTGATGGTTGTTGTTGGTGGTGGTGTTTTCAATCACCAAACTTTAAGAATTGTTCTTAATCATTGTTACCATATTTCAACTGAAATATGGTAACAAAAGTGTTAAAGTGATCCAAATTCTAAATTAAAACCGGCATCAAAATTTCATCTTAATTATATTCCAAACACTAGCTTAATAATGACAACGTTATTTTAGTAATTCTTCATTATTTTCAGAATTATGAGAAAGAAAGGTAGTGTATTTCAACAGAAATTTGGTAACAAGAATGTTAAATTGATCTAAATTAAAATCTTCCATTAAAAATTCATGTTAATCTATATTCCAAACACTAGCTTAATAACGACAAAATTATTTTACTAATTTCTTCATTATTTTCAAAATTAATTGAAACAAGAGCAGGAGTGACTGTGTGGTAAGTAGCTTGTTTACCAACCACATGGTTCCGGGTTCAGTCCCACTGCGTGGCACCTTGGGCAAATGTCTTCTACTATAGCCTCGGGCCAACCATAGCCTGTGAGTGGATTTGGTAGACGGAAACTGAAAGAAGCCCGTCGTATATATGTATATATATATGCGTGTGTGTGTTTGTGTGAGTGTGTTTGTCCCCCTAGCATTGCTTGACAACCGATGCTGGTGTGTTTATGTCCCCGTTACTTAGTGGTTCGGCAAAAGAGACCGATAGAATAAGTACTGGGCTTACAAAAGAATAAGCTCGATTAAAGGCGGTGCTCCAGCATGGCCGCAGTCAAATGACTGAAACAAGTAAAAGAGTAAAGAGTAAAAGAGTAAGAGCAGTGTATTGCATTAGAAATATGATAACAAAAGGGTTAAAGTGATCTAAATGAAAACTTTCGATTAAAATTTCATGATACATTCCATACACCGAATTAAAAACAGCAGAGTTATTTTAGAAAATTTTTCATTATTTTCAAAATTAATTAAAACAAATTCAGTTTCCCAGCGGAAATATAGTAACAAAGTGGTTGAACTAATGTGTTAAACTGAACAAGAAAATAGAAGAGATGATTTTGAGAAAGAGCCAGTAGAAGAGAGATGGAAAGGAAGATGGAGAAGGGGCAAAATGAGGAGGAAAAGAACAAAGAGAGAAATTGATAATTCCATTTAAACTGAATTAAATGAGAAGGGTAATGTTTGATGTGTATCCTCATCTTATTCTGTTATATAATCAAATGGAATATTTGATTCAATATTAACTGAAGTTATTTAATTAGCTGGTGCCTAATCAAGCTGATAAGGCAGGCACCATATCAAATGGATTCTGTTTCCTTTCAGCTGGATTTCAAAATGAAGCCCAGCTAAAACCTTTTACTTCTTACATCTAATTCTGTTTGCTGTTCTTAACCCTCTGTGAACTCCACCAATCATGAGAAATTTGTCACTCCAAGACTTCAACAGTGACTGAATATTCCATCCTTGATCATCTTGAGAGAAAAGGAGAGAGGATATCTAGGACCATATTATCCAATATGTTCTTCTGCTTTCTATGAAATTGGTTGCTGTTTCTAGCAGGTTTAGTGATCATGTGAAGGTTCTTTCTCCATTTGTATAATCTTTTGTTGTTATTGCTTAACTCTAGGTCATCCCTGGCTGAGCAGGCCTTTGATCAAAAGCTTTCTGTTCATGACCTTCATGTCTGTTTGTGTATCCATTATAAGATTGCAATATTCAATGTGAACTTACACAAAAAGACGTTTGGCTGCAATTTTTAGTAAGCTGAGATGCTACATTGATATAAGACCCCATTGGCTTCCTCTCATTTAACCCAGTCTCACCATTCTTATTTCTTTATTGCCCACAACGGGCTACACACAGAGGGGACAAACGGATTAAGTTGATTATATCGACCCCAGTGCATAACTGGTACTTATTTAATCAACCCCCAAAAGGATGACAGGCAAAGTCGACCTCAGCGGAATTTGAACACAGAGCGTAGTGGCAGGCGAAATACCGCTAAGCATTTCGCCCGGTGTGCTAACGTTTCTGCCAGCTCGCTGCCCTATCACCTTGCCGTTAGCCTCACCATTCTGGCAACAAAATCCTAAATAATTCACATGCTGCAGCACAGTAAAAAAATCAATTGCAGCATGGGCAAAAGATACTTTCTGGTAACTTTTCAATCACAGCATTCTCTGTTCAAATCTTCTCATCAAGGCCTATATCTTTTACTTTTTACTTGTTTCAGCCATTGGACTGCAGCTATGTGGCATCACTGCTTTAGAAGGGTTTAAGTTAAAAGAATCAGCACCAATACTCTATTTGGTGGACACTGGTGTATGATGCAGTCCTTGACCCATTGAATTCTTATCAAACTATCCAACAGATGATGTTATGATAGGCTTCTTTCAGTTTCCTTCCCTCACATTCACTTACAAGACTTTGGTTGAGCCAAGTCTATAGTAGAAGACACTTGCCCAAGATGCCAAGCTGTGGGACTGAACCTGGAACCATGTGGTTGAAAAGTAAACTCCTTGCCACACAGCCACTCCTAAATTTATATATAAATTGAATATATTTCAATTTATATATAAATTTCATTTATAGGTTGCAGCATATTTGGTAATTTAGAAAAGCCCTTGTGTACAACTTGATTTTTTACTCTAAGAATTCCTGGCAGCCAATTGTGGAGTTGCATCAAAGCATGCAATAAGGAATGACTTGACTAGTAATTTCCTAACCAAGAGATTAAAGACAGTCATGTAACTGGACAACTTCTCAGAAATACTCCAATGTCTGAGATGACCAAAGACTGTGATGGTATCAAGGTAAACAAGATAACCAAAAACCCCCAAAACATAGTGTATGATGTAGGATTTTCACTGGATTTAGCTATACATGTAAACATACGTATACACATGTGGCTGTGTGGTAAGAAGTTTGCTTCCCAACCATATGGTTCCAGGATCAGTCCTGCTATGTGGCACCTTGGCCAACTGTCTTCTACCAAAGCCTCGGGTGAACAAAAGCCCCGTGAGTGGATTTGGTAAACGGAATCTGAAAGAAGCTCATCATGTGTGTGTGTATGTGTTCATGTGTGTGTGTGTGTCTTTGCATCTGTGTTTTACTCCACCACAGCTTAGACAACCGATGTTGGTGTGTTTATGCCTCTCGTAACTTAGTGGTTCAGCAAAAAGAGTTCAATAAAATAAGTACCAGACTTAAGAAATAAAAGTACCGGGTTTAATTCATTAGTTGATTCATTTAGCAAAACTATTCTTCTTGGCAATGTCCCAGCATGGCCACAGTCTAATGACTGATGCAAAGAAAAGGCAGATAAAGGACAAAAAATACACGGTGATTGCGGCATCCTCACAGATAAATGTCATCTCCTTGTGCCTCCTCATCGTCAGCGGCATTTCTGACTTGCCATCCATGACTTCTCAGATGACTATGCATTCCCTCTTGCAGATCTACATGGTTTGAATCACAGTGCTGGTGCCACATAAAAAGCATCCATTCCACTCTCCTGGGTGGATGGCGCTAGGAAGGGCATCCAGCTGTAAAAACATTGCCGAAAAAAAACCGCAGAAGTCTGGTGCAGTCTCCTGTGAAACTGGCCAACCTATGACAGTATCGAAAGTGAATGTTAAACAACAATAATGATGATGATGAGGAGGAGGATGATATATTATATATATATATATATATATATAATATATATATATATATATATATATATACATATATATGAACCTTTTATCCTCTCGTAAGTCTATGAACTGTGGCCGTGCTGGAGCACCACCTTTAGTTAATTGAGCAAATCGGCCCCAGAACTTATTGTTTGTAAGCCTAGTACTTATTCTATCGGCCTCTTTTGCCAAACCGCTAAGTTACGGGGACATAAACACACCAGCATCGGTTGTCAAGTGATGTTGGGGGGACAAACATATACACACATACATATATATATATATACATACATATATATATACAATGGGCTTCTTTCAGTTTCTATCTACCAAATCCACTCACAAGGCTTTGGTCAGCCCGAGGCTATAGTAGAAGACACTTACCCAAGGTGCCACACAGTGGGACTGAACCCAGATCTATGTGGTTGGTAAGCAAGCTACTTACCACACAGTCATTCCTGATGATGATGATGACGATAAATTTTTCAAGTTCTTTACGCCCTGTGATACCTTGTTCCTAAATCTTTTTGTTACCATATTGCTGCTTAAATACAGTTTTTCTTGCAATTAATTTTCAAAACAATGAAGACAAACTATGACAAACTTTGATATTAATCCTTTAGCATTCACATTATTCTGTCAAAAGTAATGTTTATGTATTCACATGTCTTTAATTAACCATGCATTATCTTGTAGCTTTGAAATTTTGAAGAGATAACAGTTAAATTTTAGAATGACATTGCAGGGTTGATGTGAGAGGCCACATCTGGCCAGCTTGAACATAAAAAAAAAATAATAAAAATATGCCCTTTTGAAGCCTAGCCAGGCTCATGGGCCCGGTTTTGTGGTTTCAATGGCGTATGTGTTCCCCAGCTGGACGGGACGCCAGTCCATCACAACATTACTCATTTTTGCCAGCTGAGTGGACTGGAGCAACGTGAAATGAAGTGTTTTGCTCAAGAACACAACGCGTCGTCTGGTCCAGGAATCGAAACGACAATCTTACAATCATAATGCTGACACCCTAACCACTAAGCCATGTGCCTTCACTTAATCCGTTTGTCTGTCCTTTGGGCTGAATATGACTGATTTGAATGCTAATGAGTTAAATCACTTTAACAGCAAAGTTTATCATATGATAAAGAAGCTGTCTGAGGCAGATTGGTATCAAGAAGGTTAAAGTGACCTTGTCTTTTTACCCTGCTGTCCTTACAGTGTCTCAATACCACATTAGCATTTAAACATTTTAACCAATCCCGTCTGCTCAGAGCAGCTGTTCTCTTGAAGCTCAACCCATCCTTGCCCATAATCTTCTCATCTAGTGACCTTTGAAACTAAATAATAACTACATTTTTGTGCATCCAACTGTCCTAATTTAGGAAGGGTCATGGCTTCTCACTCTTTCCTTATATTGTAATAAATAGATAAATAAATAATCATTTGTTGTATTTAACGAGAGGATAAGAGATAGTACCCATAACATTTTGTAGATCTTGCTAGACTGGCGAGGTTGATGTCTAACTTGAACTTCTGCAAGGTTGATGTCGTTAGGAAAATTGTGGGCAAGAGAAAATATCAAAAGGTTGCAACTCCAGAGAAGGATTATTAGACTAAGCGTTTATGGTGTGTAGGGAGGGAGGTCTGTGGCATTGTCGAAATGAATGATAATGAGAGACACGGGTGTTGTAGCTAGTTAGTCAAGAGAAACAAAGGCTGATAAGTTTGTGGCAGAAGAGAGTGAGAGAGAAAGAGATAGAGTGGGGAATAACACGAATAAAACAGTGTTGTGTATGAGTGGGTGGTCGTAGAGTGGTGGTTAGCGACTCTTTGCCAATCTGTTGGATGGCCTATATTTTGGGATGTAGTGTAAGGATGTGTGCTGTGCATAGCAGAAGCATTACCCAGATATGTGGGTCATACTTGAGCTTCGTAGCGAAAGGGTCAGCAACCTGATGAGAGGTGGTTAAAGTATTTTCCAGAGCCTACATGAAAGATACACGTTTGTTGGCAGTTTGTATACTGAGAACAGTAAAGTTATTTCTACTTTTTGTACGATATCTCCCGTTATTTATGACTATATTGAATATTCGAAGGTATAAATATTTTAATATATATATGAAGGAAACAACGACGTGTGGTAGTGGTAGCACTGACATAGTAACTTTTTATTCACTTCTGAACTCGATTCCAGCAATATCTTGCTAGTTATAGAATGTCCTAATAATGGATGTTGATACTGCTTAATCTTAACTAGGTTTCGAAATAATAATAGCACGAACACACACACCAATATATATATATATATATATATATATATATATATATATATATATATATATTACTCATGTCTGTGTGGAGATGGGTGCGTGAGAAAGAGAGAGGGAGTGGGTGGCTTGTATTAGATGTAAACAGTTGCATTTTTAGAAACAAAAAAAAAGAAAGAAAAAAATCAAAAATGCAAAAAAATAAAGACAGATGGAAAATACAGCTGGAGCAAGGAAAGTTCAGGAGTAGGTGAAAAGGTGGATGGTAAGTATGCTGGTTAAGAAATAGTTAGAAATTATTGATTTCTAACTTAAATCGGACATTGAATACCCACCCTCGTCTATATATATATGTATATATATATATATATATATATATATATATATATATATATATATTTTATGTGTATATGTATGTATGAGCGTGTGTGTTAATTTGTTTCTAGCCATAATGTGCTAGCTGGAATAGTAAATGGCCTAAACCCAGACGGGAATAAACTAGCGAGATAACATAATGAGAGAATGTCATAGAGATGATGTTGCTTCTATCACAGCAATTAAGGGTGTTAATGCTACTGCTGCTGGGGTGGTGCTAGCAGTGCCACTACTACCGTCGATAGAATCGGTGATGGTGTCGATGGTGATGATGACGGCGGTGATTAAAAATAGCGAGCACCAGCAGTAGCGGCAACAATACTATCAACAGTAATAGTAGTAGTAGTAGTAGTAGTAGTAGCAGAGACGGCAGCAGCCACCCATTACTGTCATCCTCACCCACTACTGCCAGCACTACTACTACTACTAATATTACTACTAATACTACGACGACGGCGACGACGACACCATCTCTATTACTGCCACAATACATCATCAGCATTACCACCACGACGGCGATTTACCACTATAACTACTACTACTACACATCACTATAACCCTAATCGGCGCAACCGTCATCATTACTACTACTACTACTACTACTACTAAGTTTTTCGCTGTTGCTGCTGCTGCTGATGCTGCTGCTACACCCTACTACTCCCTCTCTCGTTCTACTCCCACTGCCACGACCGTGTGTGACGTGTCTAGGCTGCCATATTGGCATATTGGAATGGCAGCAACAGAGCAGGTAAGAGTTGATAGAGAGAAAGTGGTGCTCTGGTGGACACAGATATACACGCACAAGGTGTGACAGCGATGTTGTCATAATTCCACGAGTTTAGAAATAGTTAGATAGATACATAGAAAAGCCACAAAGGGAAAGAGAGGGAGACAGACAGAGAGAGAGAGTAATAAATTGTAATAATAGCAATAAACGGCAAAGGAAGAATTTAGAGAAAAGATCTATATAAATTAATAGTGGCAGAAGGGGAAAAAAAAGTAATATATTACACAGACAGAGAGAGAGAGGGATAGATATAAAAAAAGAAGAAAACAGGAACTGACTGCTGATAGACAGACGACCAAAAAGGAAGACGTACGGACCGACAGACAGACAAGCAACTCAATCGTTCTGTGGTCTTAAAAAAAAAAAAAAAGCCAAAAAAAAAAACAACAAACAAAAAAAACACACAAGGGTTTTCCCCCCACCCCTTGAAAATTGAGGGATAAACTCCATGGACAGTTCTTCGACAGGCTATGAGCTTGGACCAGGATCATTAAAATCGACTGGTATGTCTGAACCAAAACTGCACCAGACTGACCAGTACAAAGGCTGGCTGAACAAGTGGACAAATTACCTGAAAGGCTACCAAAGACGATGGTTTGTCTTACAGAATGGCCTGCTTTCTTATTACAGGTGAGCCATGTTAATATATTACCAGCACACATATATATATATATATATATATATGTATGTATGTATGTATATAATTACCTTTAGCTTCTGTTACATTTTTGATTGCATATTTTATGTTGGTCAATGACAGATGTATGTAATATATGATATAATGTTATATATGTGTTATATATATATATATATATATATATGTATGTATGTGTGTGTGTGTAAATTTTCTTTGTTTTTAATGATTTTTTTGTTTTTTTTCGTAGCCGATTTTGCCTGTCAATTATTACATTTATTATCTCTTATATATATATATGCAAATGCTCAGATTCTTCTCCTGCTGTTCATTATTATTCCAATCGTTGATACAGCGGTTTTGAAGCTGAATGCTTTAAAATGGATGGTGACTGGATGGGAAGGAGAATATACGAGCAAGGACGGACGAACAAACAAACAAACGGACGGACGAACGAACGAACGAACGGATGGATGGATGGATAGATGGCCAAGACGACATTTATTTGTATTTACATTGTTACCTTCAGCTTCATCTTAATTATATATATATATATATATATATATATATGTCCATCTATCCTGTGTCTTGCTCTAAATCCTCCGATCCATTCGGCCAAACCCTATTATAAACGACAGGAGAGGCGTCGTCTTAATTTTTTTGATCATATTTGTACACACATTATACATACACACACACACACACACACACACACACCACACACATATGTATATATAAAACTTTTGCATTCATCTTTGATATACAAGTAACAGCAGTAACATTTTCCTCTACTCATCCTTGGTATTGTTGGACGGGGTCTGATGTTACTATATATATATATATATATTATATATATATATATAAGTATATAATGTGTGTGTGTCAAAAAGTCCTTCCCTTTTAATGGACTTAAATTTGGTATTTCATTTTTCATCATGTATATTGATTATTTTGTATGTATTTGGATCATAAGCATATGTTGTAGCACCATTATGTTTATATTGTGCACTTCGTCCTTCATATACATACATACATATATAATATATATATAATATATATATATTAATATATATGATGTACACACACACACACATACATACACACACACATACATACACACACACACACACACATATATATATATATATATATGGATATATTGTAGATGTTTAGATGCTGTTACATCATGATGAAGCATAATGTAGGAACGTGGGAAAGTTAGAGAAAACGAATGAATACATCTGGTTTTTAAATTTTCCAGTTAAATCGCACATAAGGGAGGGCAGAGGCAGATAAGTGGATCTCGCCCGTGCACATTACACGTTCTAGATAGATAATTACAAAACCGATTAGTGAGGGTGTTGTCACAAGGAGGTATTTCACCTGGGGACCCCAGTAAGGTTCAAATCTGGAACAGAAAAAAAAATAGCGAGTTAACGAAAAATACAACTGTATTATTTAATGTTGAATGTAGATCTGTGAGATGACTCGTCGTACATACATCAGTGAAAAAAAACTGTGTAGATTCCCTGAGTTTTGTGATAGTTCTTGATGCTGTAACATAGTTAACGTATGTTAACCGGGGGACCCAACTTGTCTGAGTCACTACAGCTGTATGGTGGTTATTCATAGATATTCGTGTGTGTGTGTGTGTGTGTGTAAACGAACGTATGTATATGTTTGTAGATATATGCGTGTATATATATATAAATGTATATATGTGTGTGTATATATGTATATTTATGTATATAGTATATATATATATTGTACATATATATTTGTATATATATATATATATGTATATGTATGTATATATATATGTATGTATATGTATGTATATATATATGTATGTATATGTATGTATATATATATGTATGTATATGTATGTATATATATATGTATGTATATGTATGTATATATATATATGTATATATATATATGTATATATATATGTATATATATATATGTATATATATGTATGTATATATGTATATATATATGTATATATACATGTATATATATATGTATATATACATGTATTATATATGTTTATATACAATGTATATATGCATACATATGTATATATGCATACATATGTGTGTATATATATGTATATGTGTATATATATTATATGTGTATATATGTATATGTGTATATATATATAGTGTATATATATTATATATATGTTTATATACATGTATATGTATATATGCATACATATGTGTGTATATATATGTATATATGTGTATATATAATATATATATATGTGTTGTGTATATTATATAATATATATATGCATATGTATATATATATATATGAATATATATGCATATGTATATATATATATATGAATATATATGCATATGTATATATATATATATGAATATATATGCATATGTGTTATATATATATATATATATATGTGTGTGTGTAATTAATGAATGACATTTATATGATAATCTCTTATGCTCTTTACTCGACTGGCATCTTTTTCTGAAGAATATGTACATTGAGTTTTAGCACTATGTTATATGCCAAAGTGAAGATGGCCAATTTGTTAATAAATGATTGTTAACTTCCATATCTCAGTTTCCTTTTCTTCATTTAACTGGACACACACACACATATATATATATATATATATATATATATATATATCTTGAAACTTCAGTCCAGCCAGTTGTTTGCAGAGGAGTCCACAATTTGGACATGAGAGAGGATTGTTAGAGAAAGTGGCTGGCATGTTAATTCAATACTTTGTCTTTGCTCTTAGTACTTTCAAATGATCCAGATGGCTCAAATGATAGTTCTTAGTGGCTTTATAGCAAGTTAACCTCCATTCATTGCATTTCAGTGAAGTTTCTTCCGAAATGTTTCGATGGAAGGGATCTTAGTCACTTTCAGGTTAGCTTTGAGCTTATCCTTTTACCTTAGCTGAGGTCTTTCTATAATATTCCTTCCATCATGTAAATGGCTCTACATAAGGGCTTTTGGAATTCTGTTGTCACTCATTTCAATAACATAATCAATCCATCTTCAACTGGAATTTCAAAAGAAATAGTGCAGAACCACCAATACGTTTAGAGATTAGGCCTGTATTCAAAATTCAGGCTATATGCACAGATGGTCCAAAGACTTAGCTTCAGAAAGACAAGCTGGTTAATATGTGTTTGAGAAGACACCCAAGATTCCAGCCCATTAAACAGAGTAGAAAGAACCTGGCAGACAGTAATTTTCGTTTCTAATTAGATTTCCTGTTCACACATCAGATGATGACGAAGTTTGCCGAAGGCATTTTTAGCTTTGCCTATAATTTCATCTGCATAGAGACACTGTTCATTCTATGTGGAGGTCTTTAAAAATATAGGTTTTCGTGTGTGTGTGTATGTATGTATGTATGTATGTATATATACGTATGCAGATATATATGTATGTATATGTATATATATGCATGTATATATGTAAATATATATAATTATGCAGCTGTATATATATATATATACATACATACATATGTATATGTGTGTGTGTGTGTATACACAAGGTAGAAAGGTATGGTGATGACATCAGTATATACATTGTTCTATGCCGATATAGATAAGAAGGCAGGTAGGCAAATAGTCTTCGTGTGTCCGTTGTTCCATGTGTATATATATAATATATATATATATAATATAGATATATATATAGGTGTAAAAAATATATTAGATTGATAGCTAGATATCACAAGATAAAACCACAAGCTGGCTATTTAAATCAGAAAGATATTAATGCGGGCACAACGAGAGAACTTGCTATGTGAAACGACAAGTAACTGTTGAGCTTAACCAATGCTATTTCGTTCACGATCATCTGTAAACGTTCTGGAGTTCAAACGTCTTCGTCAGACGGACTTTTCGTCGCTGAATTAGCAAGTTGCAAGACATACAGCATTATTTTGAGTATGTAATGTGCGTATACATACCTAAATGTGTATGTACATACATACATATGTATATGTATGTACGTCCATATGTATAAATGTGTGTGTGTGTGTGTAAGCGACATGTTACGTATGTGATGTCACTACCTCGGGGGTTTCTAGTTCCATTCCACTTCTTAAGACATTTACTAATGGATTTGAGATGCAAAAAATAAAGAAGAAAAATGTAAAATGAAATTTCTGAAACAAGACTACACACGCCAGGTGTAGATCTCGGTTTCATCGCCGCAACCTCTCACCCTCGCAGCGTGAACGTGTACACACACACATCTGTATTTAAATGTAATATTGCAAGGCTGAAGACAGGCCTGTCGCTATTAGCTGGTGACAGTTATATATATTTTCATAGATAATATGCCGCTACGTAATCGTATAGAGTACATTATATATATATAATATATATATATATATATATAATGTATGTGTGTATACATATATATATATAATAAACGTATTTTTACATGTGTTCATACATTTTCCTTTTTATAATCTCATTTACATACCTCTCCATACACACACAACACACACACATATATATATATATACACAACACACACATATATACACACACACACACACACACATATATATATATACACACACAAAACATCACATATATATATAACACACCACACACACACCACACATATAATATCACACACACACATACATATATATATATACACACACACACATATATATATACAAACAACACACACACATCTATATATACACACACACACACACATATATATAATACACACACACACACATATATATATATATTACCACACACACCACATATATATATATACACCACCACACATATATATATATACAACACACACACAAGTTTTCACACACTTATATCTAAATTTTTCACTTGTCTTAACATATGTATGTGTGTGTGTGTGTATATATATATATATATATATGTAGTCACACATATCTGCACTGGCGCATTCCAACACACACACACACATACAACTTCTCATAAGCACATATTCTCTTTCTTTCTCTCTCTCTCTCTCTCTCTCTCTCTTATGCGTAATTCTATGTTCCTGCGAATACGTGATGTATTCACGTAGGTAGTGTGAAATGTGTTTATGAATGCATGAAATGGTGCCTTCTAAGACCTCGGGATTCAATTGTATCGGCTGAGCTCACTGGTGACAAGAGTTTTTTTTTTAATGTCAGTGGTGCGTGCGGTGGACGTTACATGGGAAGATATCCAGCCATATGCCCAACTGTGGAGAGAGAGAGAGAGAGAGAGAGCAAGTGGTGAATGAGACGGTTTGTCAGAGTGACTGGTTGGAAGATGGAGGAAGACTGCAGTAAAAGAACTGACGAAAATCTTCAGCTCTAACGACGACCACGAACGACTTCGGTAGCGGCAGATGATGTTATACCGATGCGATTATGGATGTGCAGGAAGGCGGATTGAAGAAAATATTTTTTTCTTCTTCTTCTGTGCACCCGAGACACCTTGGAAATTGGTCAAACGTCATTGGCATTCTGTAACACACGCACTCACACTATACGTTTCTATTTATGTTATGTGTGTGTGTATTTCTATATGGGGTACATATGAGTATGCATTTATATATATATATATATCATCATCATCATCATCATCATTTAACGTCCGCTTTCCATGCTAGCATGGGTTGGACGGTTCAACTGGGGTCTGGGGAGCCCGAAAGCTGCACCAGTCCAGTCAGATCTGGCAGTGTTTCTACAGCTGGATGCCCTTCCTAACGGCAACCACTCCGAGAGTGTAGTGGGTGATTTTATGTGCCACCGACACAGGTGCCAGACGGGGCTGGCAAACGGCCACGCTCGGATGGTGTTTTTTATGTGCCACCGACACAGGTGCCAGACGAGGCTGGCAGACGGCCACGCTCGGATGGTGTTTTTATGTGCCACCGACACAGGTGCCAGATGAGGCTGGCAACGGCCACGATCGGATGGTGCTTGTTACGTGCCCACAGCACGGAGCCAGTCGATGGGTACTGGCTACGGCCACGTTCGGATGGTTTTCTTGTGTGCCACGTGCCACCGGCACTGGTACCACAAAGATACAAATTCCATTGATGTTCATCTATTTTGATTTGTTTTGATTTTTTCACTGCCTCAACAGGTCTTCACAAGTGTCACAAGAAGGGAGGTATGCACAGGTGGACTGACTACGTCCCAGGTAGGGGCCATGGGTTATGGCCTGAATATATATATATATATATCTTTACTCTCTCTTTTACTTGTTTCAGTCATTTGACTGCGGCCATGCTGGAGCACCGCCTTTTTAGTCGAGCAAATCGACCCCGGGACTTATTCTTTGTAAGCCCAGTACTTATTCTATTGGTCTCTTTTGCCGAACCGCTAAGTGACGGAGACGTAAACACACCAGCATCGGTTGTCAAGCAATGCTAGGGGGACAAACACACATACATACACATATATATATACACATATATACGACAGGCTTCTTTCAGTTTCCGTCTACCAAATCCATCCACAAGGCATTGGTCGGCCCAGGGCTATAGCAGAAGACACTTGCCCAAGATGCCACGCAGTGGGACTGAACCCGGGACCATGTGGTTGGTTAGCAAGCTACTTACCACACAGCCACTCCTATGTATATATATATAATATATATAATATATATATATATCATCATCATCATCATCATCATTGTTTAGCGTCCGTTTTCCATGCTAGCATTGGTTGGACAGTTCTACTGGGGTCTGTGAAGGCAGTGTTTCTACGGCTGGATGCCCTTCCTAACGCCAACCACTCCGTGAGTGTAGTGGGTGCTTTTTACGTGCCACCTGCACAGGTGCCAGACAGAGCTGGCAAACGGCCACGAACGGATGGTGCTTTTTACGTGCCACTGGCACGAGGCCAGTCAGGGCGGCGCTGGCAACGGTATATACACATACACACAAACTCCTAGATTTTATATATTTATACAAATATATAAATGTACGTAATAATAGTAATTAACTTATTGTATACAGTGCTCAGGTGCACTACAATTCATCAGAAAAGGTAGCCAAAAGTGTATGAACAGTAGATAGAAAAGTGCACAGAAAGACAAACAAGTTATCAGTGAATGAGTCATATATATATATATGTATGTAGGGCCCATACCTCCCACACCCTCAGGGTTGGCACCCTCAACGTTGGCACACTGAAAGGTAGGTCTGGCGAGATAGTTGAGATGCTTGAACGGAGACGTGTGGATATATGTTGCATGCAAGAAGTAAGGTGGAGAGGAGGTTCTGCTAGGTTCCTCACAGGCAAGGAACACAGGTACAAGATTTTCTGGGCAGGGAACACTGACGGGGTTGGAGGCGTGGGTATACTTATCGCTGAGAAATGGGTAGATAAAGTAATGGAGGTAATCAGAGTATGCGACAGAATACTTAAGATTAGATTAGCGCTTCATCATAGTTTAGCAACCATTATATCAGCCTATGCTCCTCAGTCGGGGCTACCTGATGGACAGAAAGACCGATTCTATGACACTCTACTGCAGACTACCTCGTTGACGAACGACAGAGACCTTCTCTTTGTGGCTGGTGACTTCAATGGTCATGTTGGACGACATGCTGGGAGCTTCCACGGCGTACATGGAGGCTATGGCTCTGGTTCCCGCAACGAGGAGGGAACCAGGCTGCTGGAGTTCTGCGATGCAAATAATCTTATGATTTGCAACACTAACTTCAGGAAACCTACCAGCCACCTAGTCACCTACCGATCGGGCCAACATACCAGCCAAATTGACTACATCCTTGCCAGGCAAAGGGAGAGATGGCTACTTATAAATGCCAAAACCTTCCCAGGCGAAGAATGCACCCCACAACATAGACTGGTAGTTAGTGACTTTAGAATCAGGAGTAGGAGGACAAACAGAAGACGACCAACATGGAGAAGAGGATCTGGAAGCTTAAGGATCCTGTGAATGGACAGAGATTTAGAGACATGTTACTTGAAGCCTTTGACGAAGTAGAAGGGGATAGAGTATCACATGGGGTAGAGGACAACTGGACGTTCTAGGGACAACCTGCTGAGAGCCACTGACCAGATCTGTGGCTGGTGCAAAGTCCCCTCTCGTCCCAAGGTAACGTGGTGGTGGAACAGTGTCGTAGACAGGGCTATTAGAGAAAAGAGACAGACTTGGAAGCACTGGAAGAATGGTGGTAGCAGGGATTGTATCAGACTGCTAAAAGGGAAGCTAGGAGACAGGTCTATCTAGCCAGAGGGGAAGCAGATAAGAAAAAATTTGCCAATGTTCTCGCCGTGAGGACCAAAGACTGGAGGTGTTTCGCGTTGCAAGACAGTTGTGTGAGAGAGAATTGTGATGTGGTGGTGGGAGAGAAGTGTGTTCGCATGGAAGATGGTTCACTTGCGCTAAACGAGGATGCAAAGAGAGAGGCTTGGAGACGCCACTATGAAGGTTGCTGAATAAAGAAAATGAATGGGATAAAGAGAGTCTGCCGAACGTTGACCCAACAGAGGGACCAGCTATCAGGGTTGATAGTTCCTTAGTAGCTAAGGCAATTAGAAGCATGAAGACAGGGAAAGCCCAGGCCCATCAGGTATCACTGCAGAGATGCTCAAATATCTGGTAGTGTCGGCTATAGCCTAGTCACCTGTGTAGTTAATCAGGTGATACATGAAGGAGTCATACTCAATGACTGGTGTAGCAGCATAATAGTCAACTGCTACAAAGGTAAAGGTGATGCCCTAGATACAAATAATTACAGAGGTATCAAGCTGTTGGATCAGGTGATGAAGGTTACAGAGAGGGTCATAAGCCAACTAATTAGAGAGAGAGTTAGTTTAGATGAGATGCAGTTTGGTTTTGTGCCAGGGAAAAGTACCACTGATGCTATATTCCTGGTAAGGCAGCTGCAGGAGAAATACCTAGCCAAAGATAAGCCCCTGTACCTGGCTTTTGTTGACATGGAGAAAGCCTTCGACAGGGTCCCCCGATCCCTCATATGGTGGTCAATGAGGAAACTAGGAATAGATGAATGGTTAGTGAGAGCTGTGCAAGCCATGTACAGGGACGCTGCTAGTAAAGTGAGGGTTGGCAATGAGTACAGTGAAGAATTCCGGGTAGAGGTAGGGGTCCACCAAGGCTCAGTCCTCAGCCCCTCCTATTTATCATAGTCCTCCAGGCAATAACGGAGGAATTCAAGACAGGATGCCCCTGGGAGCTCCTCTATGCTGATGACCTTGCTCTAATTGCTGAGTCATTATCAGAACTGGAGAAAAGTTTCAGGTGTGGAAGCATGGTTTAGAATCGAAGGGCCTAAGAGTCAACCTAGCTAAAACCAAAGTCCTAATAGTAGGAAGGTAGAGACAAATCACAAACGCCTTCAGGTAGATGGCCCTGCTCGATCTGTAGAAAAGATGTAGGTAGAAACTCTATAAGATGCACCAAGTGTAAGCTATGGACACATAAGAGGTGCAGCAATGTCATAGGAAGGCTAACTAGGAAGATGTTTTTTTGTATGTGGCAGATGCTCGGGAGCATTAACCTCTGAAAATCTGCAGAAAACAACTTCCGTCACTTTCCAGGGGTAAAAACTAGAAGTAGTTGATAGCTTCCGTTATCTTGGTGACCAAGTCAGTAGTGGGGGTGGGGGTGTGCTGAAAGTGTAACGGCTAGAGTAAGAATAGCCTGGGCAAATTTTAGGGAGCTCTTACCTCTGTTGGTGACTAAAGGCCTCTCGCTCAGAGTAAAAGGCAGACTGTATGATGCATGTGTACGAACAGCCATGCTACATGGCAGTGAAACATGGGCCGTGACTGCTGAGGACATGGTAAGCTCGCGAGAAATGAAGCTAGTATGCTCCGTTGGATGTGTAATGTCAGTGTTCATAGTCGACAGAGTGTAAGCACCTTGAGAGAAAAGTTGGACCTAAGAGGAATCAGATGTTGTGTGCAAGAGAGACGATTGCGCTGGTATGGTCATGTGGTGAGAATGGATGAAGATAGGTGTGTGAAAAAGTGCCACACCCTGGCAGTTGAGGGGACCTGTGGAAGAAGTAGACCCAGGAAAACCTGGGTCGAGGTGGTGCAGCACGACCTTCGAACTCTAGGTCTCACCAAGGAAATGACCAGAGACCGAGACCTATGGAAGTATGCTGTGCATGAGAAGACCCGGCAAAACCAGTGAGAACAATCAAAATCAAATCATATATCAGAAAGCAGGGGTTAAGTGACCCATCCGTTCGTGTCCGCTGTCAGCCTCGTCTGGCACCCGTGCCGGTCATACGTAAAAGCGCCATTCGCTCGTGGCCGTTTGCCAGCTCTGCCTGGCCCCGTGTCGGTGGCACGTAAAAGCACCATCCGTTCGTGTTCGTTTCCAGCCTCGCCTGGCCCCGTGCCGGTGACACGTAAAAGCACCGTCCGTTCGTGGCCGTTTGCCAGCTCTGTCTGGCCCCGTGTCGGTGGCACGTAAAAGCACCATCCGTTCGTGGCCGTTTGCCAGCTCTGTCTGGCCCCGTGTCGGTGGCACGTAAAAGCACCATCCGTTCGTGTCCGTTGCCAGCCTCGGCTGGCCCCCGTGCCAGTGACACGTAAAAGCACTGTCCGCTCGTGGCTGTTTGCCAGCTCTGTCTGGCCCCGTGTCGGTGGCACGTAAAAGCACCATCCGTTCGTGTCCGTTGCCAGCCTCGGCTGGCCCCCGTGCCGGTGACACATAAAAGCACCGTCCGCTCGTGGCCGTTTGCCAGCTCTGTCTGGCCCCGTGTCGGTGGCACGTAAAAGCACCATCCGTTCGTGTCCGTTGCCAGCATCGCCTGGCCCCGTGCCGGTGACACGTAAAAGCACCATCCGTTTGTGGCCGTTCGCCAGCTCTGTCTGGCACCTGTGCAGGTGGCACGTAAAAAACACCCACTACACTCGCGGAGTGGTTGGCGTTAGGAAGGGCATCCAGCCGTAGAAACACTGCCAGATGTGACTGGGCCTGATGAAGCCTTCCAGCTTCACAGACCCCAGTTGACCCGTCCAACCCATGCTAGCATGGAAAGCGGACGCTAAACGATGATGATGATGATGATGATGATATATATATATATATATTAACTTGTATATGTGTATACATGTGAGTGTGTGTATGTGTATATTTATATGCACTTATACACACCTGTACATGTGTATATATGTATGTGTATATCATCATTAAAGTTTTAATGTTCCATTTTCATGTTTGCATGGGTCAGGTAGTAGTCATTCAGGTATACTTTCTATGGTTGGTGCCCTCCCTGTTGCCAAAAATCTGCTCAAAAGGCTGTCTATTGAGAGACACTCACACATAAACAACATGGTAGTATGAAGCATAGATGTTGAATGTTAATGATGTTGATTAGTATATATACAGTTATGCCTATATATATGTTTGTATGTATATGTCTTATATATATATATATGTGTGTGTGTGTATATATATATATATATATATTATATATATATATAATATATATATATATATACACACATATATATACACATACATACAGAGTGCGGTGAATATATTGTCATGTAAATTACGCAAAAATGAAAATAATACTGACATCTCATTTTAACAGATATATTTTACCAAAATTGCATAAAAATATCTTGAAATACTGAAGAGTAAATTTATTCAATAAAATCATGATTGATCTCAACCACGACCTCCAGACAACTTCGGAATCTCCTGCAACTCTTCTGGACGGTCTCCTTGTTTAAGTTGGTGAATGCTGCCATAATCCTTGCCTTCAGTTCATCTTTGGAGTTACAAGGAGTTTTGATGGTCTCTCGCTCAACTGTGCCCCACACATAATAATAGTCTGGGGAATCAGGTAGCCTGATGTTAGGGGTGATGTGGTCACAGAAATTGTCTGACAGCCATGACTGGATTCTCCTGCTTGTGTGGCATGGTGCAGTCTTGTTACCAGACATAGAGTCTTCCAGTAGCCATCCTCTTGACCCAGGGCAGCACTACTTCCTCTAGGTTCTTGATGTAGGTCTCCTTGTTGAATCTGAGGCCATGTGGGAAGGTGAATGGAGGCATAACATTGCCATTTATAGTGATCAGTCCAAAACCCATGATGTTGATTAGATGTTTGATTTTTAGCACTCTGTATATGTTCTGGGGATATGGCAAGCCAACAGTTGTTCTGTGTGTTAACCATCTGTTTGTATTGGAGCTTCTAGTGCGAATGGCAAGCAGTACAGCATGTCATTTCCAAATTTCTGGCAGAGTGAATTGCATCATGGTACTGTTTTTCTCACAGATGGTGCCCAATTGACCCTACAATGACTGTACATGTGTGAAATTAAAAGTATAAAATGGCGACAATGTGCCCATCACATTCTGTATATATATATCTATATGTATGTATATATATATGTGTATGTATACATGTTTGTATATATATCTACATACATATACATAAATATGTGCATGCTTTTTATCTTTTACTTTTTTCAGTCATTGGACCATAGCCATGCTGGGGCATGGTTAAATCCTGATGCTCATTCTATTATCAAACTGCTTAGTTATTAGGAATGTAAACAAACCAACAATAACTGTCCAGTGCTGGTGGATATAAATTCAAAGAAATACAGATATACAAATATATATGGTGGGCGCCTTTCAGTTTCCACTCAAGGCTTTGGTCGACCTGTGAGCTATAGCAGAAGATATTTGACCAAGGTATCATGAAGTGGAACTGAACCCAGGACCATCTCATTGAGAAGCAAACTTCTTACTGCACAACCATGCTTGTGCCTGTATGTGTTTGTATATATAAGGGGGCAAGCTGGCAGAATCATTAGCATGCCAAGCAAATTGCTTAGCGGTATTTCATCTGCCGCTACATTATGAATTCAAATTCCGCCAAGGTCAGCTTAGCTTTCATCCTTTTTTTTTTGGTGGGGGGTGATTAAATAAGTACCAGTTACGCACTGGGGTCGGGCTAATCAACTTAATCCTTTTGTTTGTCCTTGTTTGTTCCCTCTATGTTTAGCCCCCTGTGGGCAATAAAGAAATATGTGTTTGTATTTATATATGTGTGTGTGCATATATATATATATAGATACATACATACATATCTTTTTTTATCTTTTACTTTTTCCAGTCGTTAGATTGTGGCCATGCTGGGACATCACCTAGAAGTGTTTTAATCAAATAAGTTAATTCCAGTATTAATTTTTTAAAGCCTAGTACTTATTCAATCAACCTCTTTTGCTGAACCTCTAAGTTGCACACAAAGAATACAATGCATTGCTTGATCCAGGAATCAAAACCACAATCTTACAATTACAAGTCCAATATGTATATATGGATATATATGATGGGCTTCTTTCAGTTTCCATTTATCAAATCCACTCTCCCAGGCTTTGGTTGACCTGAGGCTATACAAGGAGATGCTTGCCTAATGTGCCATGTAGATGGGGAGCAAACTTCATACCTCATACACACACACACACACACAGAGAAAGAAACATACCATCCACAGATAAAAATCTTACAGTACACTTCATTTATTTTCATTATTACAATTTTAATGTGGAGAAAGAACTTTATGCAATTTAATGCCTGTGCATATGTATATTCAGTGTTTTATATAATCAGTTGTAGGTTGCACATGTCAGACATACATATGAGTAGCATGAGCATGGAGATGGTTTGTTAAGCCAGCAATGGACCTGACGGCAAAGTCACAACTGGGACAGTGTTAATTTGCAAGATTTGCTATCTGTTTTCATGCATCTGGTTGTAGTGAAGGATTCTTTCTGTTTCAGAGTTTACTAGTCCCATATGACACCATCTTCTCCAGTCATTTCCAATAGATAGGTGGATAGGTAAGTAGGTAGATAGATAGACAGACAGACAGACAGACTTTATTCTCACCGGACCTCAAAATAGACAGATAGCATTAAATGCTATGATTTTGCAGGTGAAGCATGTATCATCTGATAGAGTATTGTGATTACTTATTTCAGAATTACAACTAGGTGAACTCAGAGGATTAAAACAGCTTGGAGAAGGAAGATTTAGAAGCTTAAACAGTCATTTAGAGAAGTACTACTCAAAGTATTTGAAGGCAGGTTAAGATAACCTGCCTTCAGAATTTTAATATAGAGAATAACCAGGTATTTGTACAGGACTATCTGTTGTAGGCCACAATCAAGAGATGTGGTCAAAACAAACTGCAGGTAGGTAACATAGTATTGGAATTGTATTGTAGATAAAATGTTAAAAACTGAACTCAAAATGCTGGACCTTATAAAAGAAATTACGAGGGACTGTGATAAAAGGCAACATTCTTTGATGGAGGAAACTTGCATTTTCATGCAAGAATGATAGAGAGAATACTGTGTGGCTGGAGTGCTTGACAGGATCCAGTGGGATGGACAGCACCAAGCTCCAGTGTCTGCTCTGACATGGTTTCTATGGCTGGGTGCCCTTCCTGATACCAACTATTTAAAGAGTGTACTGGGTACTTTTTTTTTTTTCATGGCATCAATGTTAGTGAGGTGGCCATGTAGCACGTAAGAGTATTCTCGGCTACATGAGTGTAGTAGTTAAGGAGGCAAGCTTTACATTAGGTGTTAAGAAGTTAAAGTATGATAAAAAGACCAGAACAGGTTTGTTGTTGTAGAGAAGATATATGATACCATGCATTATATGAGAGTTAGTGAATGTAATGGGCCTAGAGCTGGAATGAGGGATAAAGATAGTGGTGACAAAAGTAACCTCAAGGTTGTTTTGCCTTCTTGAGCCATGCCTGGCTCATAGGGCCGGTTTCCTTGGTGTATAGGTTCCCCACCTGGATGGGATGCAGGAGGAAAGAGTGAGAGAAAGTTGTGGCGAAAGAGTCATCAGAAGTTTGCCATTACCTTCTGCCGGAGCTGCATGGAGCTTAGGTGTTTTGCTCATAAACACACACATCGCCCAGTCTGAGATTCGAACCCGTGATCCCTCGACTGCGAGTTCACTGCTCTAACCGCTGGGCCATGTGTCTCCACAACCTCAAGGTACAAGAAGGTAAATAAGAGAGAGACTGGGAACAGATCAAGAAGGGCAGATAGGTAAAGGTTGCAAGGGAAGAGAGTGAACGACAGTTGGAGATGGGAATAAGAATAACTGTAGTGAATGGTGATCAAGAATGGAGGTGTGGTTAATGGTAAATGTGAGGTGAAAAGAATGAGAGTGGGTGTCAATAGAAGTGGCTTAGGGGAAAGGTGGTGATGACTGGCAGTGCAGAAAGAGTGAAGAGTAACAGAATAATAGTTTATTACAATGATCCCAGTACTCAACTGGTACTTAGTTTATCAACCCCAAAAGAATGAAAGGTTAAGTCGACCTCAGTGGAATTTGAACTCAGAATGTAGCAATGGGCGAATGCTGCTAAAGATTTTGTCCAGCATGCTAATGATTCTGCCAGCTCACCACCTTGATGATGATGATGATGATAATAATAATAATAAAACTAGATAATGATGACATTAGGGAGATTATAGGTGAATGGGTGAAAGTTGCTAAACTTTCGAGAAAGAGATTGAGTAACCTTTGATGATAGGGTTGAGGAGGTCAGAGGTATATAGGGGTGAATATATCAAGTGGAAAATAAAGATGGTTGGTTGTCAATAAGAGGGTTTTAGGAATGATGTGCAGGTGGCAGTACGATGAAGTTCAGAAGAGAGGGAGAAATAAATGCTAGAACAGAAAGGGTGGTCACTGGAGAATAATAGTGGAGAGAAACTATGTCAGTACACTCCTATTAATTATTAATATTTTTTCTTTTTCTTTTTATTCTTTTATTTGTTTCAGTCATTTGACTGCGGCCATGCTGGAGCACCGCCTTTTTTTAGTTGAACAAGTCGACCCTAGGACTTATTCTTTGTAAGCCTAGTACTTATTCTATAAGTCTCTTTTGCCAAACCATTAAGTTATGGGGACGTAAACACACCAACATCAGTTGTCAAGCGATGTTTGGGGGAGGGGGACAAACATATATATATATATATATATATATATGACAGGCTACTTTCAGTTTCCATCTACCAAATCCATTCACAAGGCTTTGGTTGGCCCGAGGCTATAGTAGAAGACATTTGCCCAAGGTGTCATGCAGTGGGACTGAACCCAGAATCATGTGGTTTGTAAGCAAGCTACATACCACAGCCACTCCTATACTAGTAAAATATGTTGATACTACAAGACCAAACTATTTTGCAGAAGAAAAATATGTATATAAACCATATGAGACAACAGTATTTATAATTCCAAGTGAACACATGCCATTTCAAGGTGAGCAAACAAACAAAACTTCAACTTATTTGATTTAATTAGCTAAGTAAGAATAAAGTGTCTAAAGTATCTTCACACAGTAAGAAAGGCTACATCAATCAGAAGATATGTCATTATGATATCACAAAGTTGTGTGTGTGTGTGTATAGTATGAGAAGTACATGGAAGCCTATGCTATTGTTGTACAGTAATGTTACAAAAAACTTGGAGTGCAAGAGGCAGTAGTGGACTGGCCAGGCTGCCAGCTTGCTCGATGACAAGTGGGCTCCTGTGCCATTAGAATCCATATATGGGGGTCCATGTTAGTATCTAAGGGGCCCATCTCCTCAAGTTTGAGAATGTTTTATTCACCCCTGGAAGAATGCATTATTTCAACCAGGCTGTGTTTTGTAGACAGTTGAAAAGAATGCTTTTAACAAAAAAGAAATTAAATGATAGCATTGTAGTTGCGGGTGGGCCCCCTTAGTCTCCTGGCAGCCAATATTTTTAGACCCAGTTCGCCACTGGCAAGAGGTACACCAAAGGAAAGTGAAAGATGCAAAACCTGCTTATATTTGTGTGTGCATACACACATGTATATATTTGTGTAATATATGCATACATATTAAATGTAATAATGGTTGTCAGGAAGATAAAGCTCATTAGGTGGAACTTTTTCATGGTTTTCTATATTGTTAACAAGAGTGCAAGAACCCAGAATCCCTCCAATATGAGGTACCTGCCAGTTGCAGGGTTACCTTTCTCGTATCCTCAGTTGTTGCTGGCACTGATTTTTCAGCTGCTGTGTGGATTGAGGCAAGTGAAATGATGTTCTTTGCTCATAGACACAAAGGTCCAAGAATTGAAACCACTTAAAGCAGCATAAGTTAATCACACATCTTCTCTATAGATTTGACAAACGCAGAAATGGTATGGGATCTCAAAGATACCAATTCCTTCTCTACATAATTTATGTACATTGTATATTCAAGGTGGCATGGCTTTCGACCCGCTGATTAGATAACTGCATCAAGTGGACGCCAATGAAAACAAATTTTGAACTCACAAGAAAGGAGCATTTATAAATTGAAGTAGATAAAATAAATAATAAACGAACAGAATAGTAAAAGAATCAAAAAGTTCATTAATAACAAAAAAGTCATTTCTCATAGAAACAGAAATAACACACACACATGCACACACACCAGCTTTTCTCATATCTTATGAAGCCTCTTACTGCTCCCACTCAGTATAGCTTTTTCCTTCTTTCTTATAATGTTTTGATAACCAGTTTGACATAAGGTTTGATACCTGGCGGTTTGCACCTGTCAAAGTGGTGGATTACATCATAAATTATGGGGTTATTTTAAACTTATGATATGGATGTTTTCTGCTTTGGAAATATGCTTAGTGCTTAACTGCATTTATGCCTTTCCTTCATATGATATCGCGTAGTGGCTGTGCAGTATCAAGCTTGCTTCCCAACCACATGATTGTGGGTTTAATCCCACAGCGGAAAGTGTCTTCTACTATAGCCTCGGGCTGACCAAAGCTTTGTGAGTGGATTTGGTAGACAGAAACTGAAAGAAGCCTGTCGTATATGAGTGTGTGTGTGTGTGTCTCTGTTTGTTTCCCCACCATTGCTTGACAACTGATGCTGGTGTTTTTACTTTCCTGTAACTTAGTGGTGCAGCAAAAGAAACTGATAGAATAAATACTGGGCTTACAAAAAATAAGTCCTGGGGTCAATTTGTTCGACAAAAGACGGTGCTCCAGCCAAGCCGCAATCAAATGACTGAGATGAATAAAAGAATATGTATATATGTGTGAACCATTGTTTTGATATTGTGGTAGTTAATTGCAAATGAGTTTCACCTTCATACAAGTGATGTTCATTTCCAGTCTTCTGTAAAACCATGTCTGGCCATGGGGAAATATTACTTTACTTGGAAACAGGTGAGGGTTGGTGATGGGAAGAGCATCAGGCTTTAGAAAAATCTGCTTCAACAAATTCCATCCGATCCATTCAGGCATGGCAAAATGAACATTATATATGATGATGATATCATCATTTATCATCCCTATTACCATACTGGCATGGGGTGGATGGTTCGACATAAACAGATAAGCCAGAGGGCTGTGTCAAGCTCTAGTGTCTGTTTTGGCATGGTATCTCCTGCTGGATGCCCTTCCCGATTCCAACCACTTAGCACACACACACACACAAGATTTTAACATGGGTCTTTATTATTAATACCTTTTACTCATTTTAGTCATTAGACTGCAGCCATGCTGGGGCACTGCCTTAAGGTACTTTAACTCAAATTAATCAACCATGATACTTTTTTTTTAAGCCTGGTACTTATTATATCAGTCACTTTTACTGAAACACTAAGTTTTGGACATAAACACACACTGTTTATATACACAATAGCCTTCTTTTAGATTTCATCCACCAAATCCACTCACAAGGTTTTGGCTGGCCTGTGGCTATTGTAAAAGACACTTGCCCAAGGTGCCCTGCTGTGAATTTGAACTCAGGGCCATGTGGTTGTGAAGCAAACTTCTTACCACACAGCTATGCCTGCAGTTTTTGTGTATATGTGTCCTGTCCAGCCTATTTCTACAGTAATGTTTCTTCGTAAAGCTTGTGTTAGCAAAAGCCACCTCAGCAGTTTTTAAGTTAGAGCAATAACTCATACTTTATAATATATGTATTTCAGAACATAATTTTTGTTTTTAATGTTTTTTTTTGTATAGAGTGCATTCATTCTGTCATGTTCATCATACATTATTCTGTATATTAGATTATTGGCTATCTTACAATATAATTGAAATTTATTGCCAACATGTTCATGAACTTTGACTCTGTTATTAAGTGTTATTAAGTCTCTTCCAACTTAAGTAATACTTTCTAATATGTACTCATCTTCCTCATCATCAACTACAAGCCGGATAGAGTCACTGAAAGAGCCTCTACAGGTTTACTTCATCTGTTAGAAATCACAGCCAAATCTCACACCTTGGTGTCTTGTAAAAGGATTGACACATCAGATAATGTAGTTTTAGATATACTATGTTTGAAGAGCAGACAGGGTTTGTCATGAATAGGAGCATTTTTGATTGTTGGATCATGGCTGTCATAGGTCTAAGTAATGACTAAGAATTGTGTATTAATGTGTTATAATTGCAGCTTCCTTGATTTTGGAATATCCTCAGAGTTATAGAAATTGTCTTGAAAGGAACTATCGGAAAAAAATGGGTGAAAAGGGATCAAAATAGTATCAATTGAAAGAAAATGGTTACAAGAACAGATGCCAATAACTCCAAGGCTGGTTAACATTTCGAACTGTTGATGTCATTGGTTCAAATCTGGAAGGTGATAAATGCCAGCATAACTGAAGTTGACAGTCATTAATTGATCATTGTGTTTTTTTTAATAATCAAGGATTGTTTTATTTTTTATCTGATATTTTTAATAATTTCTTTATATCTCAGCAAGTGAAAAGTATTATAATCAGCTACTTATTATCAGCCAATTAGACCCTTATTCTGGAAACAGTTGTGGCTAATTTTTTTTGTGCAACATGCAGGGGCTCTATGTCTGACTGGCAAGTCATGTTAATCTTTCAAGTCCTTGCACTTTCTTTATCATTGTCATTGCAAGTTACTAGGTGACCCTGCAGGTGCTGGTGCCACTTAAAAAGTATTCAGTTCACACTGTGAAGTGGTTGGCTTTTGGAAGGGCATCCAACTGTAAAAAACATGCCAAAACTGACCTCACCTATGCTTGTGCCACATAAAAAGCAATCAGTCCACTCTGTGGAGTGGTTGGCATTAGGAAGGGCATCCAGCCATAAAAACCCTACCAAAACAAATACAGCCCATGCCAGCATGGAAGGGGGAACATTAAATGATGATGATGATGATGATGATAATGCTGCCAGAGACAAATGACATATCTCAAGTAGAAAGGTTTATTAAAAAGCTAGTAGGAGTAGGGTTGAAGGGAATTTACTTAGTACTTCAAACAGCAATTTACTTTAAAAGTGTGCAGTGCTTCATAATTTGAGATAAGTGGGATCTGAGTTAAATAAGACAGCATTGAGTGGGAGAAGGAGTTGTTATAATTGCATTGATTCACAAAGTTGAAAAAGAATGAGCAGGGAAAGTTGCAATTTAAAGAAACATCGCTTGTGAATTGGAAAAGAAATATTAGACAACAATCAGGAACTTTAGGGACACACTTTTTCATTAATGAAAGTAAGTATGGGCGATCATTTGAAAGAGCCTTTACTCAGACAGTTGACAAAATCTAAAGATATGGTCAGTAAATTCTTGGGTTGGTTGAAATTCATTTTATTCTTAAAAGAACCAGTAGGTCTTTGAAGTTGTTGAGCAGTTTAGAGGCAAAGATAGTAAGCTGATATCTCTTTTGTATGTACATGATGTTCTTCAGCCCATGTTGAAGGC
Organism: Octopus sinensis; assembly: GCF_006345805.1. NCBI lineage: Eukaryota > Metazoa > Mollusca > Cephalopoda > Octopoda > Octopodidae > Octopus > Octopus sinensis. Next base: position 29,981,340 of record NC_043016.1, on the reverse strand, counting down.
AGGAATAATGATTGAAAACAGCCATTCTGAAAGTACTTGGTGGTTTCTTGATTTAACCAGAAGTTCCATTCCCTTTTAATGTAGATGCTAACATTAAAAACAAAAAAACTGTTTCTTTTTGAGAATAGTAAGTTCATGTTTTATCAACCAAATTCAATATCTTACTGAACTATTAGCTATTTCACCTAGTATTATGATAGTACATCTGACTGACAGATTTATTATTTGAAGAACTTGATTCATACATGGTAGCAATTAGAAGATCCATTCTAATTAATTGTCTTCTGATTTTGCCACATTTAAGTACTGTTCTCTTTGGAACAGCATCTAAATTAGTTCCTAATACAGTTTTACCTTTCTATTCGGCTCTAGCTTTTTATGGGTCTCCATAGTTATTCAAGAACTTGGTAAATTTGTGCTTCAAGGAACTTTGAATATATTTACTTACAAGATTTGATTTATTCAGTTTCAGTCAGAATAATAAGTCGTGTTTGTTTGCAAAGATTGTTGCTAACAACCGCTGGATGTTTAATAGATTTCATACTGAAGATATTGTTCCTGACTAATGACCAAATTTGTCTGAGTGACTATTGGTAACATCTTGGACTGATAGCTAACTTCTTTGTCAACAATTTGATCTACAATGATTGTGATTTATACCAGCATTACTGGCATGTGTTATGATTAGATCTACTCATGTAATCCAATAAGGTATTTAGTCTTAAATAGATATTCATCTATGATAACTGATCAGCATGACTTTTTTTTTTTTAATCTTGATTACTAATCTGAGAATGACATAAACTTATTTTGAAAGTTAGGGCAACAATAGACAAATGAAAGAACTATTGCTGTTGTTGTTTAGCCTCAGGTCAGTCCTAACTGAGTAGATCTATAATGAAAGACATTCTAACTCTAAACACTTCATCTGTTTTATATTTTGGTGTATAATGTGCCTTGTCCTTTTTAGAATAAAACTCAAAGGAAATTAACTGCTATTTCTAGCAGGTCAAGTGACTAGTTAAAGCAGTGGTTCTCAACCTCTTTTTTTTTTTATCTATGGACCCCTTTGATTACTATTTTATTCTGTGGATCCCCATAGCCATTTGATGTTTAAAATTAGTTTTATACACACTTCTTTCAAAGTTCCTACACATTAACTTGTGTAGGTTGAAGTATGTAAAATATTAGAGAAAGACGTTTGGTTGTTTTTTGCAATAAATACATCCAAATCAAGATTTTTTTATGGACCATGAACCATTTAGCATTCAGATTACTCTCTCGAATGTTATGCATATTCATTCACATAGTTTGCAACTAATCATCCATTATCTTGTAGCCAAGAGACTTCTGTGATGTGATCATTTATGATTTGAATAGATGTGAGTGGCCAGATCTAGCCATTGAGAACGTGAAACGGAAAGAACATTTTGGGCCAGATATGACCAGTTTGAATGCTAAAAGGTTAAAATGCTATCTGTGGATCCCCACCAAATCTCATGTGAACTCTGGTTTAGAACGTCTGGGTTAGAGGTCCCCCTTGTTGGTTTGATTAAAGCCATTTTGGTAAGAAATCATTTTGTATTGCTTATCAAAGTAATCTTCAATGGATTTAAGTTAGATTATCACACCGTCTGATCATTCCTATCATCTGCACTTTTTCATGTGATTGGATTAACATCAGGTTGATGCTCAGTTACAATATATGTAGGTCAAACAACTGTACTGAGAGGTAAATGCTAATCTTCTTGAAATTCTTGCACAGTTTTACTGTGCAGCTTGCATTAAACAGTAAAAACATTTACTGTTTTCCTTTTCAATTTTATGTTTTTTGTCTAGTTTCCTCAAAATTGTACTGAACATGTTTTATATATATACACATATATAGATAGATAGATTATATGTAGTTTATATACCGGCAGTGCATACATCCATATGCATGTGTCTATATCTTATGGATAACATTTATATGTACATGTGCATGTATGTATGTTTTGGTGCATGGCTTGGTGGTTAAGGTGTTGAACTCATGATCACGAGACCATGGGTTTGGTTCTTAGACTGGCTGTGAATTATGTTTTTTGAGCAATACATTTCATTTCATGGTGCTTTAGACTACTTAGCTGTAAATGGGGGATTCAGTGATGGACTGGTATTCCATTCACAGGGAATGTTGGCCTGCACACTCAGCCAGTAGGGTGGCATTATTTGAAAGCCAAAATAATCTGAGGAAGTGGACTGTTACGCACGGTATATAACAACATTCAATAGTCTGTTCAATACCATTATGTACTCAACCTTCTACACACATCTATAATAATAAATGCCAAAATGAATTTCTCTGTGTCAGTGTGTCACACTTTGACCTCCCCCCCACTTTTCAATGACACTTCTACTATTCCTCATGTTGGGGTAAGAGTAATAGTAGGCATAAAGACAGTGAGGGCAGTAGTAAATTGACGATTGTGATGGTAATAGTATGAGCTGACCAATGCCAGTACCCTCTGGTTCCTGTACTGGTGGCATGTAAAAAGCACCATCTGAATGTGATCATTGCCAGGCCTGCCTTACTGGCTCCTGTGCTGGTGACACGTAAAAAGCACTCACTACACTCTCAGAGTGGTTGGCGTTAGGAAGGGCATCAAGCTGTAGGAACTCTGCCAGACAAGATTAGAGCCTGGTGTAGCCGCTGGCTCTTCAGACCTCAGTCAAACCGTCCAACCTTTGCCAGCATGGAAAACGGACGTTAATCGATGATGATGATGATGATGATGATGTGATAGTGGTGGAGGTGACAGTGATGATGGTGGTGGTAGCCGAGGCAGTCAGGGATGACAGTGATAGTGATATGAAAGACAGTGGCGATGGTGGTGGAGGGGAAAGCACAAAGTCAAAGGTATTGATGGTGGTGGCATCAGAAATCTGAATAACGTGTGTATGATAGTTGTGGTGGTACTGGTGATGGTGATGGTTGAAAACAATCAATAGAAAAAGAGAGAGAGAAAAGTTAGATAGAAAAAGAAATTGTACTGACCCCTGAATGAGAAGACAGAAAAATGTTGTTAATCATGCAGCTTTGCAATAAGTTCCAAGTTGTTTTAATGAAAATTGGTCGGGTTTAATATGTACTCAATGCATGAAGCGTCATTGTTGGGCCCAAGGCCCAATAAAGAGCCCTCCACAGGAGCTAGCTTAAAAACCGGCCTATCGGGCAGCTTTTAAGCTGGTATATAATATATGTGTGTATACTTGAAATTTGTAGTTAGGGTTTAGTTGATCAAATTGACCTTTAATATTATAAATACTACTTTGTTTTATCAACTCTGAAAGGATGAAAGACAAAGTTGACTTTGGCTAGATTTGAAACTGTGGATTTGAGCAATGATAATTATATGAGTTCTAAATTTTGGTACATGACCTCAGATTTCATCGTCCGTTCTCCATGCTAGCATAAGTTGGACGGTTCGACCGGGGATCTGGGAAGCCAGAAGGCTGCACCAGGCTCCAGTCTTATCTGGCAGTGTTTCTACAGCTGGATGCCCTTCCTAATGCCAACCACTCCGTGAGTGTAGTGGGTGCTTTTTACGTGCCACCTGCACAGGTGCCAGGCAAGGCTGGTAACGGCCACGGTCGGATTGGTGCATTTTATGTGCCACCGGCACGGAAGCCAGTCGAGGCGGCACTGGCCTCGGCCACGATTCGGATGGTGCTTTTTACGTGCCACCGGCATAATCAGACCCCACTACTTAACTTATAGCCTTTATTACTAGCAAGATTTGAACTTAAAAGCTTTAACTTATAGCTACAATGCTGAATTCTAAATCGATTTCAAAGATAGGTTTAGGAATTTGGCAACTTAGAATGTTAATTTTGCAGACAAAGCGTGTTGAATTGTGGTGGTCACCTTTGTTGGGATACAGCATTTTGGTCTAAACCACTTTAGTCTTAGACACTTTGGTTTTAAAAGCATTTTCACCAAAGACACTTTCATTTAAATATTTTTGTCAAAAGACAAAACAGATCATTAAAGTATAGTTATTTAGATCTTTTACATTTTTAAAAAAATTCTTTAGACAAAATAGTTATTAGAACAAAGTGAATTTAGACAAAAATGTCTTTATACTAAATGGCATTTAGACAAAAATGTCTTTAGACTATAGTGTATTTATACAAGTCACTTTAGACCATAGGACCAAAGTGTTTTAGACAAAAATTCTTAGATCCTCTTTGTTCACGAGAAGTTAAAATAGGTCAATCTTGGTTGTGTCTTAGTACTTTTACACTGTTATTGAATTCTGCCAAGGTCAACATTGCATTTTGTCTTCTCAGGGTTGATAAAATTTAGTTTTGTAATTTTCATATTTGTGAGTCAGTATTGAGAAATATATATATATATATATATATATTGATAAAACAGTAAGATAACAAAAGAAAGAAAGAGACCTCAATATTATGTAAATAGAGGAAATTTATCTATACAATATGTTACATTACTCGGTAGTCAAGATAAAACTCTGAGTTTCAGATGCCGAAGTGGAAATCCACAACACCATCTCTTCGGTTATCTGGCTATTTGAAAACGTTATGAAAAAATACCGTTAAAAATGAAGGGAAATTACTCTGTTATAACTCTGCTTTGCCTGCGTATTTATACATCGCTCGCATTTTTCGTCATAAAAATTATATAAAAATACATAAAATATATAAAAATATATAAATTCTTGGGACATAACACAGAAAGCATGTTCTATCCGTTTTCTTTAGGGGACCAAAAACGTAACAGAAATTTAGTCACATGTGGGCATGATCCGAAAAACTCTGTCCTTGTATTTAGACATGTGGTAGGGTCTAAGCTGCTTTTCCAGATAAGCTATCTCTCCATGTCGCATAAACCGCACCTTCCGCTGCCGTTAGTATAGGGCTTACATCTGGCCAAAATCTTCCATTGTATGTTATAATCGACACCTTTATCTCTTAAAGACCAAATATGATTGGATAATTGTGTCGCTTTTCTTTTGTTCCAGTGCCTAAAGCTCAAAGTGTGGTTATTGAACCTGGCCTTGAAATTACCCTCTGTAAGGCCCACGTATTTCTTCGTCGAAACGGTGTCTTTAGTGGTTATAGAGTTTACGGTAGCTTCATATATGATGGTCTTGGACATGCAAGCTCCATTTAGCGGGCACAATTCTTTATTCCTGCATGAACAGCTGTTTTCTTCTTGTGTTTTTTGTATGTTATGATTGATTATGTTTTTAAAATTGGTAGTTGAACTAAAACTAATTTTTAAATTGTGTCTATTGAAGAGTTTCCTATAAGCATGGTTAACTGGAAAATGTCTATCTATCAGTGCTAGGAAATATTTACCTATATTGAAGGCCACCTCGGGTGAGTAAGGGGGCGTAAACCAGATGACCTTCCTATTTCTATTCTTCCTTTTCCTTACTGTTGGGCTAGTGATAGGTGTATATTTTATTTTTTCACTAAAACCACTATCTTTTAAAGCTTTATTATAAACTGGGGCAACGCTATTGAAGATGTCCTCATTAGATGAGAGGCTAGAAATCCTCTTACTAATATTTTTAACTAAATTTTTGAATACTATAGGGGGATGGCATGAACCTACATTAATATAACTTAGTCTATCATTGGGCTTCCTATAAGGCTTATAAATATTTTTAAGATCTAAGGAAACGTCTAAGAAATTGACAACCGTCAGGTTAGTGTCTATAGTTATACTAAGTCCGAAGTGTTTCATTAACTGGATAATATCCTTCCTAAAACGATCTTGTGCTGGTCCATTTGTATTAGCTGTTAAGGCGAGGGCATCATCTTAGATCTTAATAATAATATTTATAAGCCTTATAGGAAGCCCAATGATAGACTAAGTTATATTAATGTAGGTTCATGCCATCCCCCTATAGTATTCAAAAATTTAGTTAAAAATATTAGTAAGAGGATTTCTAGCCTCTCATCTAATGAGGACATCTTCAATAGCGTTGCCCCAGTTTATAATAAAGCTTTAAAAGATAGTGGTTTTAGCGAAAAAATAAAATATACACCTATCACTAGCCCAACAGTAAGGAAAAGGAAGAATAGAAATAGGAAGGTCATCTGGTTTACACCCCCTTACTCACCCGAGGTGGCCTTCAATATAGGTAAATATTCCTAGCACTGATAGATAGACATTTTCCAGTTAACCATGCTTATAGGAAACTCTTCAATAGACACAATTTAAAAATTAGTTTTAGTTCAACTACCAATTTTAAAAACATAATCAATCATAACATACAAAAAACACAAGAAGAAAACAGCTGTTCATGCAGGAATAAAGAATTGTGCCCGCTAAATGGAGCTTGCATGTCCAAGACCATCATATATGAAGCTACCGTAAACTCTATAACCACTAAAGACACCGTTTCGACGAAGAAATACGTGGGCCTTACAGAGGGTAATTTCAAGGCCAGGTTCAATAACCACACTTTGAGCTTTAGGCACTGGAACAAAAGAAAAGCGACACAATTATCCAATCATATTTGGTCTTTAAGAGATAAAGGTGTCGATTATACATACAATGGAAGATTTTGGCCAGATGTAAGCCCTATACTAACGGCAGCGGAAGGTGCGGTTTATGCGACATGGAGAGATGGCTTATCTGGAAAAGCAGCTTAGACCCTACCACATGTCTAAATACAAGGACAGAGTTTTTCGGATCATGCCCACATGTGACTAAATTTCTGTTACGTTTTTGGTCCCCTAAAGAAATCGGATAGAACAGGCTTTCTATGTTATGTCCCAAGAAGAATTTATATATTTTTATATATTTTTATGTATTTTTATATAATTTTTATGACGAAAAATGCGAGCGATGTATAAGTACGCAGGCAAAGCAGAGTTATAACAGAGTAATTTCCCTTCATTTTTAACGGTATTTTTTCATAACGTTTTCAAATAGCCAGATAACCGAAGAGATGGTGTTGTGGATTTCCACTTCGGCATCTGAAACTCAGAGTTTTATCTTGACTACCGAGTAATGTAACATATTGTATAGATATATATATATATTTTTACTTTATAATGTTACTTCAACTTTTGAAGTTCACTCTGAGTAGTAGTAGTAGTAGTAGTAGTAGTAAATCTGTGCTGTTAGATAGTTTTTGATTATTATTTTTTAAATATGATGTGATATTTAGCTAAGAGCCTTGTAACTGTGTTTTCTTCTGCTTTTGTTTACTTCTTAAAGTTAAGCTGTATGTGCCAGCAAAATTTAGCTAGTTTGGCAAACACTTAACTAGCATACCAGTCTTTTTATATATTACAACTATATTTAGTTCTTTGATAGTGTAGAACAGAACAATAAATAAACTGAATGTCTTTTGAATGTGCTTACCATTCAGATATTAATAGCAAATTTGGTTTATTTCTTCACTCATTTGTACCTCTAGCCATGTTGCTGTAAGTTGTGTTCTTGTTATCAAAGTTATTTCCAAGGTTTTGAACCTAGGAAAATTCATGTCTAAACATATTTCTTCTTTAGTTAAGTTTCCATTTGGATTTAATCCAGGTGTAACTGCACTCAACTTATGTTGTTTTTTAGTTACATCTTTTTTCACTTTATGTTGTATTTTTTTTAAAGAAATTAATAGAAAAAGAATTAGCCTCAACTTCAGTCATTTTATTCAGCTTTCCATCAATCTCAGCAAACATTAAAAAAGCAGGAACATAAAAGAAAGAAAGACCACCTGGAAACCAATGCTGAAGAAGACACTCAAATAAAGTACATGTAAAAATATGTACAATCCATTTATTTAAACAGATACAAGCAAATAAACAATATTAAAGTGTTTTTGCGTGCTACATCATTTTTCAAGTTAAGCTGCGTGGCTTGGAGATGATCACCAACATAACTTAAGGTATGCCTGTGTTAGTGTAGCTGTTATGAAAACTTGTAGATGTCAATGGCAGGGGGGATAATAAATGGGGTATAAATAACAGCCAAGTCTCTATCAAATGAAATCAATCCAGTTCAGGACATTTGAAAATGTTTTTTTTTTTACATTGGCAACCAATGCATTTTAAAAGTAATATCTTTTGTAATACATTAACCCTTTAGTATTTAAACCGGCCATATCCGGCCAAAATATTTAATCTGTTTTATGTTCAAACTGACCAGATCCAGGCTCTTACACCTACCCTACAATGTTATTCTACATTAAGTAATTACACCATCAAGATCTTGAAGATATGACATAATGCATGATTAATTCAAATCAATGGGAATCAATAGGCATTATGTTTGATAGAATAATCTGAACACTAAAGGGTTAAGTTTTGTTAGTGACACAAATTTAACGAAGTTAATAATCAAATATATATCTTGTATCACTAGTCACATGATATGGTATTGTCAAATCTGCAATGTATTTCATGACTAAACAATTGTAAAAGTTAATTTAGATTTGAATTAATTCAATGAGACATGGAAAGATGTGCCTTTGTGGTAAGAAGCTTGCTTTCTAATCACATGATTCTGGGCTCAGTTCCACTGCATGGCACATTGGGCAAGTGTCTTCTACTGTTGCTCCAGACTGACTACTGTGGAGGTGCATGGCTTAGTGGTTAGGGTGTTGGACTTATGATCATAAGATTCTGGTTTCAATTCCTGGACTGGGCAACAAGTTGTGTTCTTGAGCAAAACACTTCATTTCACATTGCTGCAGTTCACTCACCTGGCAAAATTGAGTAATCTCGTGATGGACCGACAACCCGTCCAGACGGGGAATTTATACATCGTGGAAACCAGGCAGGAAACTGGTCCTTACAAGTCAGCATGACTCAAGAAGGTGACTTTATATTTTACAAGTTGACTGAAAGTTTTTGAGTAGATTTAATAGATGGAAACTGAAAGAAACCTGTTGTAGCAATGCCAACAGTTACCGGTCATATTTCTTGTGCGTGTGTGTGTCTGAAATATACATATTAAATGATTTCAAAATATCACTATTTGGTTTGACTTCATCATTACAAATTGTGTGTGTATGTGTGTGTGTGTGTCCATCCCTTACCAATGCTTGACAACTGGTGTTGGCTTTTTGTTTCCTCATCCCTGTCACTTTGTGATTCAGTAAAAGAGACCAATAGAATAAGTACCAGGCTTAAAAAGAAATAAGTACTGGGGTCAATTCATTTGACTTGGATCCTCTGAGGCAGAGTGCTCCAGCATGGCCGTAGTACAAGGACTGAAACCAAAAGAAGATATAAGATATAATAAAAGTTTGGAAACTATTGCACTACTCTTTTAATGTTGGACTTCCTGGGTAATGTAATTTTAGCCTTTATCTGTCTGATGAAAAGATGGGCTGGTCATGGTTGGATTGCCTTTGTTGATCTGCTTGATCAGGATCAGGTTGTGGTTAAATAGCAACATTTCAACATCATTGACTGTGAAGTGACTAATTGGCAGAGTTGTTAGCTAATTGGATATACTGCTTTATTGTTCCAACAATAATTTGAGTTCAAATCATACCAAGGTTAATTTTACTTTTCATCATTACAAGGTTGATAAAGTACCAGTCTCGTATTGGGGTTGATTCTTCTTCTTCTTCTTCTTCTTCTTCTTCTTCTTCTTCTTCTTCTTCTCTCTCTCTCTCTCTCTCTTTTTTAGAACAAATCAGCTGTGATCAGACCTGGATTATAAAAACATCCATGACTCAGCATATCCTTATTTGATGAAATAAGGAATGTATTACTTATTTCTATGTTAGCTGCACACCATACTTTTATGCTATTTTTCTCTTTTACTACTTTATTTTCTTGTAAAAATAAACTCTTTTGTGAAATGAATAGTTGTAATCTGGAAGGGGAGTGACACCTTCATAAGAAAATTTGTTTACTTATCAACCTCATTATTCAACTGGCTTACCTGTACTCTTTTTGTATGTTTATGCTATTGAAAATAAGAGGTCCTCATTTAGGATTATACCTATACATATATATATATATAGTCATACCTTGAGTAGCTACTTGAACTTGTAGTCCGTACTGATCGTTTTCACTTTTTCTCCTAAAAGTGAGTAACCATGTAGCTCCTTGATTAGAACCGGCTTTCCCCCTTCCTTCCTTTCTCCTTCCTATTTTCCCCCTCCCTCTTTTCCTCTGCCCATATTCTATACCTTCATCTCCTCACATAACTACTGCTCTCCCCCTCACCTGGGATGTTGTGGTCTTGTAAGTTGCATGGCACCCTCACTAATGTTGGTGGCATGTAAAAAAAAAAACCACTCAGTGCATGCTACAAAATGGTTGGCATAGAAACTATGTCTAAACAGACCCTGGAGCACAGTGCAGTCCTTGGACTCATTGGATATTGTAAAATCATCCAATCCATGCCAAAGATGATGACAATGATGTTTATATATATATATATATATATATATATAATTGAAATTTATAGAAAAACAAAAGACGAAGACAGGTGTATGAACAACAAGCAATTGCATTAGTTTGATGCTTGTGAAAATGAAAAAGTCTTTTATGTTTCGAGCCTATGCTCTTCAACAGAAAGGAATAAGGGAAAATAAACAGAGAGAATGAAAAAAAACTTGTAGATTTAGCGGTCAAGTAAAAATGAAAAGGCAAAACTGTTTGGCTTTACTTGGGAAAGACTTTTAACTTGGATAGAGAATATAGATATACAGAGTCTCTTACAGCTGTTTTTAGAATAATGAAGCATGTGGGCCATCATATTGAGTAATAATTCCATATGCCTAGTGCTCCAGCATCAGAGAGGAAGATGTCAAAGAGATATAAAAGCAAGAGAACGAATACTCTATACATACACACACACGCACAAACTCTGCAAGTTGCAGAATATGAAAACCTATCTAGCAACAACAACTGAGTGTGTGGTTACAGAATATTTGGTTAAGGACTTCACTCCCCAATCATGTGGTTTTAGTTTGTCTCACTGTGTGGCACCATGGGGGAAGTTCCTTCTACTATAGCCCCAGGCCAACCAAAGCCTCGTGAGTGAATTTCATGATAGAAACTGAAAGAAGCTCTTCATATGTGTGTGTTTTTACATAAGGCTCATCTCTGAAATTTGCTCAGCTGTGGGCAGTGATGTTGCTCTCTTTTCTATTGTTTTTGGGTCATCCATCGATTAGTGCCTCATCTTTGAAAATGTGTAAAATAAGATATCCTTTACTTGGGAAAAGCAGGTAAGGGTTAGCAACAAGATGGGCATCCAGCCATGGAACAAGAGTTAAATCTATTTTGTCTAACCTATGCTAGCATGGAAAAACTAATGTAAAAACAAACAAATGAATATATAAGTCTATATGTACGTGTGTGTGTGTGTGTGTGTGTGAATATATATGTATGGTATTTACTCAGTAATGTTTAGTGGTAAGTTAACAAAGGAACCACCTTCAGTCTTTGATATACAATACTTTTAATCGTAGGCCTACTTGATCATGGCAACATGTTTATTGTAAAAGGCTGGAAAAGAAAGAAAATAATTGATTTTCATTTTATTATTATTATTTTTTTGTCGCTATTATATATTAAGAAAAGAAACATAATAACACAACTTTGTATAGGTCGACATTCTATTTGTTTTAATGGGTGTGTACAGCATTTATTTTCTTTATGCTTAAGCCTTTCTTGCTAGAACATTAAAAACAATTAATTCACATCCTCCTCCTCCTCCTCCCCCCATTTAATGTCTGTCGTTCAGGTTTGCATGGGTTAGATTGCTTTGACCACAGCTGGCAAGCTGGGGAGCTACACCAGACTCGGTTGTCTGTTGTGGCATGGTTTCTATGGCTGGATGCCCTTCCTAATGCCAACCAATTTACAGTGTGTGCTGGGTGCTTTTGCGTGGTGCCATATTTGTTAACTTACCACAGAACATAGATATCACACACAAATATTTGTATAATTACACATACTTAGGGCAAACACTTGTGTGCTGAGGGTGCTGCTGTTCTCTGTTTCCAGATGTAGTAGTAGTTGTGTCATCAAGTGGTGAAGCAGCTCTGTAGATGTTTTGGCATGCGCCATTGTGATATCAGAACTGCCCTGGGCCGCTCACCAATGTAGGTGACAAAACTGCAACACAATACCTATTTCTTTACTACCCACAAGGGGCTAAACAGAGAGGGGACAAACAAGGACAGACAAAGGAATTAAGTCGATTACATCGACCCCAGTGCGTAACTGGTACTTAATTTATCGACCCCGAAAGGATGAAAGGCAAAGTCGACCTCGGCGGAATTTGAACTCAGAACGTAGCGGCAGATGAAATACTGCTAAGCATTTCGCTCGGCGTGCTAACATTTCTGCCAGCACAATACCATGAGCTTTGTTGAGTCAGATACTGTGACTCTGAGTCACATGTTTCTACCATCCTCAGTGCTCATATTTGCTGCATCCCTTGTCCTCTCTCTTGAGCCAGACAGGCTTGCTTTTAAGTGGCTTCCAACAATTTCCTGGAAACAGTTTTTTTTTATTATTATTTAATTACTGAAACTATATGGCCTCTGTGCCGGTGGCACGTAAAATGCACCATCCAATTGTGGCCGTTGCCAGCCGTAGAAACACTGCCAGTTCAGACTGGGCCTGGTGCAGCCTTCTGGCTTCCCAGACCCCAGTTGAACCGTCCAACCCATGCTAGCATGGAAAATGGACGTTAAACAATGATGATATGATGGCCGCAACTCCTCCCAGAAGTATTGCAGGTTTTATTTATTTATTTGTCATGTGACAAGAGGCAGGTTTTGAATTTTAAAAATGCTCAGAATCAGAGCATATACTATACAGCATACCTTTCAGCACTGACAATTCTGCCTGCAGCTGTGAATTGATAGTTGTCCTAACATAGGCATCCTTTTAGCACTTGCCTCTATTTTTCAACTTCCTTAATTTCATCATCATCATCATCATCATTTAACATTTGCTTTCCATGCTGGCATGTATTGGATGGTTTGACAGGAGTGGCCAGCTGGGGAGCTACCTCAGCTCCATGTCTGTTTTGGTATGGTTTCTATGGCTGGATACCCTTCGTAATGCCAGCCATTTTACAGAACGTACTGGGTGCTTTTATGCAGCATCGGTACGGGTACTTTTACATGACACTGGAACTCACAAGCCCACAGCTTTGTCAAAATATTGTGAATTATGTAAAAAAAAAAAAAAAAAAAAATTTTAAAAGCACAAAACCACCACAGCAAACAAATGTAAATAAAACCATGTAATTAAAGTAATTAAATACCAACTGTGACTGTTGATGACAAATAACAGGTGTTGGTTATTCATGTGTCTATTGATTTTTCTGATGCTATAAATTTGCAGTGGCGAGGCCAAGTTAGTTGTATAAATGTTTATGACTGGTACATTTATTTACACCTGGTAGAACAATGCCTTGAATGATTGGTTCTCTGAATTGAGACGTTAAGTTGAATTTGGCAGAATTAACAACACTGACAATATGGGGGAATGAAACTAAATATTTCAAAGTATTTATTTTGGCACATTATCATTTCAGCCACTCTTCTACTATTTTCCACATGAATGTTGGATGTGATTGTGTTCCAAATGGAATATAGGTCATTATAATATGTAGAAGTTCCAATTACTTTTCATATGTAGAAGTTCCAATTACTTTTCATATGTAGAAGTTCCAATTACTTTTCATATGTAGAAGTTCCAAATACTTTAGCACACATGTAGCCATGTGTATATACACATCTCTCTCTCTCTCTCTCTCTCTCTCTCTCTCTCTCAGATAGCACCATTTTCCAATGGAGTTCTATCTGTCCTCTCAGCCCTGGTGTACCCCAGATTTGGTTCCTCCTATTCTTTCTCATATACATCAACAGCTTATTTGCTGTCACTTTCATTTAATCACTCATACCTACACAAATGATAACCCACTTCATTCCTCCTAACCTTCCATTTCCAAGTGTCATCTGCATGCTACTTGTACACCTCACACCGTATGTACTCTGAAATCACGGAAAGAAATCTCAACATACGCTCCAAAACATCAGTCCTGCTTAAGCAAAACTGTTGCCCAGAGATGATTGCTAGAATGATTGGGTGTGATATTTAGATGCACTACATACTAGACTAATTCAGCCTGCTCTAATATCTGATATGCATGACTTGACTGATTTATTTAACCATTTTGTTACCATATATCTGTTGATATACACTGCCTTTGTACTAATTAATTTTGAAAATAATAAAAATTTAGTAAAATAGTCAATATTCATAGGTGCAGGTGTGGCTGTGTGGTAAGAAGCTTGCTTCCCAACCACATGGTTTCGGGTTCAGTCCCACAGTGTGGCACCTTGGGCAAATGTCTTTTACTATAACCTCGTACCAACCAAAGCCGTGTAAGTGGATTTGGTAAATGGAAACTGAAAGAAGCTCATCTTATATGTGTGTGTGTGCATGTCTGTTTGCCCTCCCACCATCGCCTGACAACTGATGTTGGTGTGTTAATGTTTCTGTAACTTAGCAGTTTAGCAAAAGAAACTGACGGAATAAGTACTAGGCTTACATAGAATAAGTCCTGGGATCAATTTTTTCAACAAAAAAAGGTTCAAGGTGGTGCTCTAGCATGGCCACAGTCAAGAATAAAAGTAAATGAATAAAACAAAATTTCATCTAGTGTCTAAAATATAAATTAACATGCAATGTTGATGGGAGATTTTAATTTAAAACAAGAAATTTGTAATATAGAACCAGGGGTGGTTTGTGGTTTCAGACAGGTTGGTATCAAAAGGGTTATTACATCATGATCATCGTCGTCGTTTAACATCCGCTTTCCATGCTGGCATGGGTTGGACATAGTAAAATACAATTTTTTGAGATTCAGTGTATGTGGTTTGGTAGTCCCAGAACTGAGTTTGGGTCAAGAGGTGAAAAATTATGTGTTAACAGTTATTGTATTAGTGTATGTAGGTAGCCTGAAAATTGTTGAACACAGGCACAGGAGTGGCTGTATGGTAAGAAGCTTGCTTTCCAACCATGTGGTTCTAGGTTCAGTCCCACTGTGTCACACCTTGGGCAAGTGCCTTCTACTATAGCCTCAGGCTGACCAAAACCTTGTGAGTGAATTTGATAGATGGTAACTGAAAGATGCCCGTCATATATAGATATAGGTATAGATACTTATGTGTTTGTCTCCCCATATCACTACTTGACAACTGGTGTTGGTGTGTTTATGTCCCCATAATTTAGTAGTTCAGCAAAAGAGACCAATAGAATATGTACCAGGCTTAATAAATACTGGGGTAGATTCATTTGACCAAAAATTCAAGGCAGTGCCCCACATGCATGGGCCCCACAAGCATGGTCACAGTCTAATCACCGAAACAGGTAAATGATAACAAAAAAGATGGTTGAGGCTGGATAGTCTTTAAAATGCTTGCGTGGAGGAAGTTTACTTGCTTGTTTTAGCTGTCCCAAAATTATTAAATTTTGGTTCAGTTGTGTAAGTTTTTGTTGTTGCTATTGTCATTGGCCTCCATGTCTGCTCTGATCAAGCTTTTCTTTTTTTTTTATGATCAAAGACCATCTTATTTTCAGGTTATATCCAGGACTACATTACTTTGTGTCCTTTTTAAGATGGGCTTCTTTCAGTTTCTGCCTACCAAACCCACTCACTCGGCATTGGTTGGCACGAGGCTGTAGTAAAAGACATTTAGCCAAGGTTCCACACAGTGGGACTGGACCCGGAACCTTGTAGTTTGCTGTGGTTTGAGAGAGATTAGGTTGCAAGTTTTAGCTGGTTGAGCAAATCATGCAGAAGTTTATTATTAGGTGGCGTATGTGATGTGGTGTGTGTGTGTGTGCGCACGTGTATGCATGTGCCTTTCCATCATGAACAAGGTGTTTGGACAAGATATGCCGTTTTTACAGACTTGTAATGTGTGAATTACACAATATGTTATATATACTCTGTGTGTATACATGCTTGTATAATGTTTATGTGTATGCACATCCTGCAGCCTTGTATGATGTGTATATATTGTTCAGTCTGATATAACATGAGTGTAAATTAGAGTGTATACTGATCAGTCTTAGATGCTATGCATATTGTATGGGGGGGGGGGTTGTACAACCTGGTATGATATGTGGCCAGAATGATGAATATAATGGTGTGTTGTATATATGTACAGCCATGTATGATGTGTGCATACATGGACATGGATATATATATATATATATAATATATATATATATATATATATATATATATATCATCATCATCATCATTTAACGTCCGTTTTCCATGCAGGCATGGGTTGGACAGTTTGACTGAGGTCTGAGAAGCCAGGAGGCTGCACCAGGCCCATATCTGATCTGGAAGTGTTTCTACAGCTGGATGCCCTTCCTAACACCAACCACTCCGAGAGTGTAGTGGGTGCTTTTTATGCACCACCGGCACAGGGGCCAGAGGAGCTGACATCAACCACAATCGGATGGTGCTTTTTATGTACTACCGGCACGGAAGCCAGTCAAGACGGCACTGGCATTGGCCGCATTCGGATGGTGCTTTTTACATGCCACCAGCACGAGGGTCACGACTACAATTTCTATTTGATTGTAATTTGATTTTGATGTTGATGTACTTGACTCAATAGGTCAACTCAAGCATGGCATGTCTCTCTACGATCCAAGGTACTTTTGAATGGGTTGGTTATATGATGCTGGTGTAGGTTACAGCTGTGTACTCATTTTATTTGCTGGGTTTTCTCAATCACAGCATACCTCCAGTGGTCTCAGTCTTTTGTCATTGCCTCTGTGAGGCCCAACATTCAAAGGTCATCCTTCACCACCTTATCCCATGTCTTCCTGGGTTTCCTTCTACCCCAGATTCCTTCCACTAATTGGGAGTGACACTTCTTCACACAGTTCTCCTCATTCATCCACAGTACATAACCATACCAATGCAAACGTCTCTCTTGCATGCCACATCCAATGCTTCTTATGCCTAACATTTCTCTCAGAGCGCTTACAGTCTGTCATGTATGCACACTGACATTACACATCCAGCAGATCATGCTAGCTTCATTTCTTTCAAGCCTACGCATGTCTTCGGCAGTCATGGCCCATGTTACATTGACCCGTCTCCTTTTAAGATCTCTACAATCTCACTAGACCTACCTTTCAGTACCTACCATTGACAGTGCTAACTCTGAAAACTGGAAAAGGAATGTGGGGTATATATGTGTGTGTGTGTGTGTATACAGCTTAGTATGACATAACTGCTTTGATGTTCTAAATGGTTTATGATTTATGACAGAAAGGTTGGGTGTCCTCATTGGTCAGTGTTGGACTTACAACTGGTGTCATTACATAATTTTCAACTAAATACGTCAATAATTTTTTTTATTATTATATTCTGTGTTATTGGAATTATGAATCGACAGTATGACCAGAGATTTGTACTTTGGTGCCTCTATGTGTGTGTGTGTATAATTCATTGAGTAATTGTTGCATGTCATTTAGTACATCACCTCTTATTTAAATTCATGCTGTTAGCCCACTGGAGTTTTTCCTATATGTAAAAAAAAACAAAAACATTTGTTATGTGCGTAAACTATTCTGTGTTCTTGGAATCCAGTAATACAAGAACAAGCATAAAGTTGTTTCCCTTACGTACAAACACTGAATAGGTTTTCCTCCTAACCATGTAAAATAATTTTGTGAAATTAATTCTTAATTTTAAAAAAATTATCTCCCCTCTTTTTTGCCACTAAGATGGCTTAGTTTTTGTTTCTTTTTCTAAGAAGGAAAATTTTAATTAATTGACAATATTTTTGTATAATCATTCAGAATTTTACTGTTTTACTTACATATTTGTTCATTTTATATCTATTTTTTCATGCTTGCATGCATTGGACAATATACTAATGGCACATTGTTTTGCAACCAGAACCCCTTCCTACCTTTACTTGTTTTTCAAGTTGAGGATCTTTTATTTCCTCTCTTCGAGGGCACAAAGACAGCAGATGACCTGGTGACAGTGGAAATGACACTCCCCATAGTTGAATGAAGTTTGGGAGAAGTGTAAATGTAATCCTACACTTTAGCCTTCTTTCAGTTTCTATCTTCCAAATTCACTCACAAAACTTTGGTTGACTTGGAGACATATTAGAAGACATTTGTCCTAGGTACTGTGCAATGAGAATGCCTATTAACCACATAGCTATACTGCATGCACATATACACACACACACACGTGTGTGCGTTTATATATATATCATTATTAATTTGTATTATATTTTAGAGTTGTTGGAAATACTTTGTGATGAATACTTTGTGTAGAATATAGTCAAAATCATTTCCTTTTATAAGTTATTGTAAAGATATTTTTTTTTGTGTTGAAACCATATAAAACATTTTGAGCAAGGTTATAGACTAGTTGGGACTGGTGTAGTTGTTGCTTAGCCCCAGGTCAACCACAATCAAGACATGTGACCAAGTGCAGTCCAGCCATATCCATCCTCTGTTTTTTCTTATACGTGGTAAAGTCCATGTTATCCAATATAGGGATATTTTTTGACAGGTCAAGTGATTATGCATGTGCTCCCTGCTGACTTGGAAGTAGGGTGCTGATAGTGAGGTTTGAGGATTTATGGTTGGGTCTCTTAGCTGCATAGCTAACAAATTTACATCACAATCATATGGTTTCAGGTTCCGTCTGATTGAGTGGCACATTGAGCAAGCACCTTCTACTACAGCCTGCCTTGGATCAACCAATGCTTTGTTGTGAAGTTGCTAGATGGATACTGTATAGAAGCTTGTTATGTGTGTGTTTTTGTGTGCATATGGGGTGAACCAAAAGTCACAAACTCTGACTGTATATTGTGTTCTGTGAGCTTCAGGCAGCTTCAACTGTTGCACCAACTGCATTTTCATACTTTGTGACTTTTGGCCCATCTTCTGTGTGTGTGCGTGTGTGAAATTGTCATGTTTACACTTTAATGGAATGGAAATGTTCCTTCCAGTTGCCAAGTTTTAGGTTACCTTGAATAAGTATCCATCCAACACGAGAAAATGAATGTAAAATGAATGAACTACGGACATTTTTTTGTTATGGAAGTGAAGTTTGTTACATTATGTATAAGAACGCTTAACCACCATGTTGTACTGAACAAATATATATGTGTGTTATGTGCTACACCACATCATCTCCTCTGCTACAGTCCATAAAACTCTCTCAAATACAAATTACTTTCACATTATTATTATTGTCATCAAAAGCTGTAGCAGTAATAGCAGTTCTGCTAAGGACTCTATATATGTTGTTGACTAAGCAGTCATTTGATTTGTATTCTGGCAATGATGATCTTGTCATTATTCTCAGTTTTTATTTTATGACTTAACCCTTAACTGTGTGAAAGGGTTGCATGAATGAGTTTGCCAACTAGACAAAAGACAAAAACTAATCCTTTTTTTACTTCCTAATATTTTCACTTTGAATAAGTAGAAAAGCTATAATAATTATTAACCCTTCACACAATAAAATTTACAATCTTTTGAAAAGTGCCATAAAATATTCACTTTCCTTTAATGATGTCCTCAGTTTTCTAATAAAACATCAGTTGATGGATGTATTTTATGAAAGTGTTGGAATCTGTTAAAAAAGGTTGTTTGTTAGGTTGTTCATTCATTCATTTTAATTCTGTTTTACCATGCTAGCATAGGTTGGAGGAGATATTATTAATGCATTATTTTACAGTTGGATGCCTTTCATGACTAAGCCTAATCTGTTTTTCAGTTGGAGGATCTTTTTGTTTTTATTTTACTTGCCTTTGAAAGTGCAAGGCTAGAGAATAATAGTGTTGATAGGAAATGTCAACTTGGCATCAACATCTTTAGCTCTGCTTTTATGCAAAGATATGGAATGGGTGCTTTTTACATGCTGCTGGCGCATAAAAAGCATTTATTACTCTCTTGGAGTTGTTGACATTGGGAAGGGCATCCAGCAGTAGAAACCATGTTAAATCAGAGCGGGACTTGGTGCAGCTCTCTGGCTTATCAGTTCCAGTGAAACTGTCTAACCCATGCCAGCATGGAAAGCAGACTCTAAATGATGATGATGAATTATAAACACTCATTCTTAAACGCACACCTGTACAAGAGACTTCTGTATAGTTTTTGACCTCCAGTCTAGTGGTGTGAGGTCTGGTGAATTCAACCATACCTCTTCATCCAATCCACCTGTTTAGCAAGATCTCATCAAGGAAGGATCTAACATAGCAATGGTAGTGTGGGGGTGCCCCATCTTGCTGAAAATAAAACTCCTCATCTTCAAAGTCTTCTCTAATGCTTGGCATAACAGACTGTTGCAACAAGTTCAAGTAAACGGGACCAGTCACAGTAGCATAACAAAAGAATGGTCCAATTAATCCTCTTGATGATAAACCACACCACACAAATATCAAATTAACATGGTGTTTCACCATAACATGCAGGTTCTCAGGACCCCAGTAGGTGCAATTAATTGTGGCAGTTAATTGAACCATTTAATTTAAATGTGGCTTCATCACTCCACACAATCTTTGTTGGAAAGTGTGCAGCTTCTACACATCGTTCCAAGTACCACTCGCAATGCTGCACTCTTTCGTCTGGATCATCATCATTAATAGCATGGACTAATCTTGGAATGTAACTTTTCCATTGACAATGCTTCAAAATGCATTGGACAGATGATTTTGGAATACCTACCTCATGACTCGCTTTGCCGCACAGATTTTCTTGGACTTTGGTGATTCAATTCCGGTACTCCTTGCTTTGTTGGGGTTGTTGATGTTCGGGGTCTTCTGGAATGCTTATCGTGGACATTCTGAACAGTTCCATCAGCTTCAAACTTATCTCTAATTCAAGTGATAGAGAGTTGCATTGATGGATCTGTTTGAAACTCCCTCCCCAACTGTTTTTGCACTTCAACTGCATTTTCACACTTCCAGTATCATTTTAGAATGAATTTTCTTTGTTCAAAGCTTAATCTGACTGCCATCATTATATCCTATAGGTTTCATCTGGAAAGAAAAAATATCAATTGAGTTATCAGCTGCTAAAGTGTGTATACATTTTTTTGGGACACCCTGTATGTATATGTATATATATGTATGTGGGTGTATATGTTTGTGTGTCTGTGTTTGTCCCCCACCCCCACAACATTGCTTGACAACCAATGGTGGTGTGTTTACGTCTGTGTAACTTAGCGGTTCGGCAGAAGAGACCGATAGAATAAGTGGTGCTCCAGCATGGCCACAGTCAAATGACTGAAACGAGTAAAGAGTATTTGATGAATCTTTCATTTTGTTTTTTTAAAGCAATAGGGTGTGATGTTAGGAAGATTTAGCTGCTATTTCTAGCAGGTTATACGATCGTGTAAAAAGTTATTTCTAATACTCTTTTACATTTTTACTTGTTTCAGTCATTTTGACTGTGGGAGCACCACCTTTTAGTTGAAGGTATCAATCCCTGGACTTATTCTTTGTAAGCATTGTACTTATTCTATCGGTCCTTCTTGCCAAACTGCTAAGTTACGGGGATGTAAAAACTCCAACAGCAGTTGTCAAGCAATGGTTGAGGTACAAACACAGACACAAACATATATACATACACATGCACATACGTGTGTGTGTGTGTGTGTGTATATATATATGTGTGTGTGTATATACATATATATGTGTGTGTGTGTATATACATATATATGTGTGTGTGTGTGTGTATATATATATATATTATATATATATATATATATATATATATGTATATGTGTGTGTATATATACATATATATATAAATATATATATATATATATATATATAATATATATATATATATATGGCAGGGGTTGGGCAGGACCTTTTGAGATATTTTATAGCCAGATGCTCTTGATGATGCCAACCCATTTGCTATGCCTATATGCAAAGAGGAGAGAAAGTACTATTGTGTGACATTCAGGTTTTTTTTATTAAATATCTTCGGCTCAAATAATATTTTGGTTTGCTGAAAGTATATCTCTGTGTGGTGCTTCTCTTCTTTCATTCCATGTTCTATGAAAATGTGCTTTTCTGCATTGTGAATTCAAATTATGTTGAAGTCAAATTTCATTCCTTTAAGCTCAGTAAAAGTTTTATATATTATCCTGGATAGGTGATAAGCTTTTATATATTTTAAATAAACTTGAGTAGATAGAAACTGTGCAGATACCTGCTGAATGGACTGTGTAATATATTTAAACCTTCCCTTTATTTCAGACCATCACCTAAATCCTAGATCAGGGGTCTCCCAAAGTGGTTGATATTGACCCCTAGAAGTTGGTTGGACTATGCCTGCTTAATTATTATTATTTATTTATTTTCTTGTACATGCCTGGAGGTTGATGAGTGAGGTCAAGGATTCCATGAAAGGGTCGATGGTATAAAAAGTTTGATGACCCCTACCCTAGATAGTCTTGTATGCAATCAGACCAGGTCTGTGTTCTGAAGATAACTCATACAATGTGGATTTTCATCTCTTTCATTAGTCTTTGATGCCCTCCAGGTATCAATAGGTGCTGCTTTTCCTCTTTTGGTATCCGTTGACAGTTACTACATTTGATGGCAAATGAGATGCACTCCTTTTTTGAGGAAAAAAATGTCTCAGAAAAAGATCTTATATGCTAAGTTAGGCCTTCTATAAAGCTTTGATACACTAAAATTTTTTTGTTTAATGTGCACTGCTAAAATTGGGATACATCTAATATGCCATCATATACAGTAATAATTTTCTTAATATCTGTGAAATTATATTTTAGGCTTCACATAATATTTGAATTTGTAGTATCTTGTCCTTTCCACTAAATTTCATTAAACTGGTATTTATCTTTAATATATTTTTTTTGTCTTTCTTTTCAGGTGAGTTAAGAAAATTGTACAGAGTTTGGTTAGTAAGTTGGTAATAACTGAATATTTGGCAAGTATATATATATATATAACTGTTGAAACTTTTATTGTGGATATTCAGTGAATTTTAGCTCAACTGATTCTGTCAGCACCCTAACAGACACTCATCTATTAGAGCATTTTGGCCTTATTTATTGAACATTAAAAATAGCTATAGTTTTACTTCAACAAAAATATCACTCACCTCTCTCTAAAATAAACCCCTCCCCCAAACCAGTCATTTTCTTGAAAGAGTTGCTGATCTGGTTAATTATATTTTTAACTGTTTGATGAGTTTTGTCTATATTTTCTTTTAAATTATTCGCTATTAGCCACTCACATTTACTTTGATCTTATTATACCTCTCATTTAATAAAGCAACACTAAAATAATGCAGGATTGTTTCTCACCTGTTAATTAACATTTTTGCTATAACTTCCATATTTCTGAATGTCAATCTAGTTATGCTCATTCAGTTTTTACAGTGATTGTGACAAGAAATTCTCTTCTATGGTTGAATGATTATATACATTACATGTGAAAGGAGGTATTATTCATTTATGCTTCAGTGATCTGGTAAAATGTAAAAATATTCAGTCTTAATTTTCGTTAGAATCTTCTTTTTCCAAAAAAAAAAGGGAAAAGAAAAATCTAAATATATATTTATATCTTTACTCTTTTACTTGTTTCAGTCATTTGACTGCGGCCATGCTGTAGCACTGCTTTTAGTCGAGCAAATCGACCCCAGGACTTATTCTTTGTAGGCCTAGTACTTATTCTATTGGTCTCTTTTGCTGAACCGCTAAGTTACGGGGATGTAAACACACCAGCATCAGTTGTCAAGTGATGTTGGGGGGACAAACATACAAACACACACATATATATATATATATTTCTTTACTACCCACAAGGGGCTAAACATAGAGGGGACAAACAAGGACAGACAAAGGGATTAAGTCGATTACATCGACCCCAGTGGGTAACTGGTACCTAATTTATCGACCCCGAACGGATGAAAGGCAAAGTCGACCTCGGCGGAATCTGAACTCACAACGTAACGACAGACGAAATACTGCTAAGCATTTTGCCCGGCATGCTAACGTTTCTGCCAGCTCGCCGCCCATTGTATATATATATACAATGGGCTTCTTTCAGTTTCTGTCTACCAAATCCACTCACAAGGCTTTGGTCAGCCCGAGGTTATAGTAGAAGACACTTGCTCAAGGTGCCACGCAGTGGGGACTGAACCTGGAACCATGTGGTTGGTAAGCAAGCTACTTACCACACAGCCACTCCTGCACCTATATATACATATTTTGTATTTCTAAACTCTTATTTGCTAGAGAACTCAGTAAAAATTCATGTAAAAACAACATAGTAAACTGTTTGGTTATACAATTTTGAAAATTTATTAATTTATTTATTGTATATTGCATTTTTGTGCACAAAAGCATTGTTGGCTGTTAGTTTTGATTGGGCTAATCAGTAGCTCTCCATATTTATGAAAGAGAGAGGGGCAAGGGATATGTAAGTGTGTGCATGTGTTTTATATGTATGTGATGGCCATCAACTCATAGATGTGTCTGACCACAGAGTGACCTTCTCTTAGAGACATGCTTTAACTAAAGCTGATGGTTACCCCTCTCCCAGTGGTCTTCCAGAATGCAAGACAATCACTCCAGAATTTCTGTGTGCAGATGTGGCTGTATGGTTGGAAGTTTGCTTCTCAACTACATAGTTCTAGGTTCAGTCCTATTGTGAAGCGTCTTCTACTTATATAGCCTCGGCGACCAAAACTGAAAGGAGCCTGTTGTGTGTGTGTATATATATATATATATATATATATATATATATATATTATATATTATATATATATATATATAAAACCATATGTATGTGTGTGAGCTGGCAGAATCGTTAGCACGTCGGGTGAAATGCTTACCAGTATTTCGTCTGCTGTTACGTCCTGAGTTCAAACTCTGCCGAGGTCGACTTTGCTTTTCATCCTATTGGGGTCGATTATACCAGTTATGCACTGGGGTCGGTGTAATCGACTAAAACTCTTTGTTTGTCCCCTCTGTGGGCAATAAATAAATAAATATGTATGTGTGTGACTTTATTTTGTCCCTCACCATTGCTTGACAACCAATGTTAGTTTGTTTATGTCCCTATAACTTAGAGGTTTGGCATAAAAGACCAATAGAATAAATACTGGGGTGATTTGTTTGACTAAAACTTTTCAAGCAGTGCCTAAGCATGACTGCAGTTCAAAGACTGAAGCAAGTGAAAGATAAAAGATATATATATATCTTTACACTTACGTTCATACACACAACTGCATTCCACAGGGTTTCTGTTTGCAAAATTCCACTCAGAGCTCCAAGATGCAACACTAATCAAATGCAGAACATAGTTGTGAAGCAAACATTTGCTTATTTTTTCTCTTCCTATAGTTTTTCTTGATAACCCTTGTTTCCAACAGCACGTGTCTTTAGTTTCTGCCTTATTTCTTTACAAATTGATTACTTACCAAAGAGTCTTGTTACTGCGTATTTACACACATATATATGTATGGTTATCCCATTATCTCCTAGAAGATAGTAGGGATTCACTCCCCTGCTTGAAATATATATATCGGGTGCAGATTGCATCAATAACTAGCTGGAGGAGGTTCTTCCTGGAGTTAAAAATGGTAATAACATTGATTCCTATGGAACAGCCATATTGATATGGTAATAAAAAAACATTACTTCTCAGTATTGTTACTACTATCATCTCCTATAGAGATTTTTTAACTAGCTACTTAGTTGTTATATACATACACACATACTCATACATACATATATTCTATTTCTTTTTTTCTTTTCTTCCCTAAACACTATTTTCATCTTGGCCCTTTTGTTACCATATTTGTAGTGAAATTCACTGACTATATTTCAATTGATTTTGAAAATAACCTAGAATTTATCAAAATAACATTGTCAGTATTAAGCTAGTATCTAAAACTTAAATTCACATGAAATTTTGATGGAGTGTTTTTATACAAAACAGGAAGTTTGTATCAAAGGACCATGGGCAGTTTCAGGTGGGTTGGCATCAAAAAGGTTAAACAGTTTTGCACTGTTTTTCACTCTTTATTCTTGTCTTTTAGTATTTAATAACCATTAAAGAACGTCACAATATTTTCCTGATTTTAAATTATAGCAATTTGAGTTTTGAGATGCAAATGTTTTAGTGTATGTTGACAAAAAACAAAAGGCCTGTTGGTCGGTGAGTTACATATCATTGACATGATCAAGATTTAAACTAACTTTCTTCTAAAAATGATCAAAAGTGAGCAAACTTTAGAAGAGGAAGAGACATTTTCTCACATTGTTGTTGCCAGTGCTGCCTGACTTGCTCCTGTGCCAGTGGCATGCAAAACGCACCATTTCAGCGTGGTCGATACCAGTGCTGTCTGACTGGCATGTAAAAAGCACCATTCGGGCGTGGTCGATGCCAGTACCACCTGACTGGCCCCCATGCCGGTGGCATGTAAAAAGCACCCACTACGCTCGGAGTGGTTGGCATTAGGAAGGACATCGAGCTGTAGAAACCTTGCCAGATCAGATTGGAGCCTGATGCAGCTTCCTGGCTTGCCAGTCTTCAGTCAAACTCGTCCAACCTATGCCTGCATGGAAAGCGGACATTAAACGATGATGATGATGAGCTGTAACTGATGTTAACAATAAGAGAAAGGACATTTAAAATTAAGGTGAGACTGCTCACACAAAATTGATTTTATTGATTCAGATCCAACCCAGACTTAATCCAGCTGATCTTTGATTAAAAAAAAAACTTTATTATTATTTTTATTTTTAAATTATAGGCCTCAGTTCTGCCATGTGTAACTCTAATTATATCTCTAGTCATTCACACATCTGGAGCCATGTGAATTAGTATAAGTATTTAGTGGCACTTATACATTTTCTAATAGTTACATATATCTTTTAACTCATTTGATTTCAAACCACTTGAAACCACTCCTGATATAAGAGACAAATTTCCTGTTAAATTAAGACCTTCCAAAAAGATTACATGTTAATTTATATTTCAAATACTACCTTAATGAAGACAAGTTATTTTACTGAATTCTTCATTATTTTCAAAAGTAATTGAAAAAAAAATGGTGAGATTGGTAAAAATAAAAAAAAATAAAAACCCACCCAGCTCTGTTGCATTTAATCTTATTTAAAAATATATTTTTATTCTATCAGCATTCAGATTTTAAAACCTACCCAGATAGATTTTACATTTCATGCCTCATGAAACAATAAGTACCTGTGAGAAATTGTTATTGATTCAGTTTGTTTCTCTTCTGTAAACATTGTTCCTTGTGACTAACATTGAAGCCTGCATTACTGTTGTTTTGTTAGGGAAGGTGACACACCTGGCTAAATATTGCTGGGTTTCATGGATATACAAACTGCAATAAATGTTGTCACAGACCATCATGGCTGTCTGGTTAAGAAGACTGCTTTGTAACTATGAGGTTCTGTGTTCAATTCCTAAGAGTAGCACTTTATGGAGGTTGACAGATAGATTGTGAAGTTTGGTAGATGGAAAGTATGTGGAAACCTGTCATGTGCATGCATGTGTTGGCATTCCACAGCTTTGCTTGTCACTGCTTGTCACTGCTTGCAGGAAACAGTGACATAATCTTTGCATTCTTTGTTGATGTATTGCTGTTTGAAAACCAGTGGAATAAAAAACAATCCTTTACTTGAAAAATGAACAAAGGTTGGCAATAGCAAGGACATCCAACCTGGAAATACTACTCAAAGGAGATCTCATCTGACCCATGATGACCAATGGACATTAGAGTAAAGTAAACAAATAACAAAGGCAATGTAGTTCAAGAGAAATATACATAAAAATAAAGAAAAAGAAAAAAGAAAAATGGTTAAGTTTAGTGTTTTGTAACAATTAAACTACTCTAAATTAGTAAGTTATGGCCATTATAAATTTCTTTGCTGTACCGATGCCAAATTATATTTGATGCTATACAATTGTCTATAATGTAATTCTTATTTTGTTAATAGTTTCTTGTTTGTTATTCATTAGTATTACATTGGTAATCAAACATGAGGCTACTGCTCTGCCAGCCTTTGTATACACATCAATGTTTCAAGATTTTATTGTGAACTTACTCAAATATAGCACCGAATAATATTTTAATTTGAATCATTAAAAACGAAATCCTTTTTTTAAAAAATTCAATAAAGAAATTTCCCTCCAATTAATATATTTTTTCCTACGAACTACATGGTTCCAGGTTCAGTCCCAATGTGTGACACCTTAGGCAAGTGTCTTCTACTCTAGCCTCGGGCTGACCAAAGCCTTGTGAGTGGATTTGGTAGATGGAAACTGAAAGAAGCCCATCGTATATATGTATATACATATATATGTATGTGTGTGTGTGTATACGTTTGTGTGTCTGTGTTTATCCCTCCAACATCGCTTGACAACCGATACTGGTGCGTTTACATTCCCGTAACTTAGCGGTTCAGCAAAAGAGACCGATAGAATAAGTACTAAGCTTACAAAGAATAAGTCCTGGGGTCGATTTGCTTGACTAGAGGTGGTGCTCCAGCATGGCTACAGTCAAATGGCTGAAACAAGTAAAAGAGTTTAGTTTCTAACATTTTCTAGGTTCCCTTCCCTACCTTTGTCTTGAGATGGTCACCAGAATTGGTAGACTGGTAATAGTCTGTGAAAGGAAATGCTTTATTGATGTATCATAAGAAGAAATACTGAGCATTCCCTCCCAATTCTTCTCCAACAAAGAACCCTATTAAATGCATTAATCTTAATTTTCCTCTCATTGTAACACCTTTTGTTCTTATTTGCTTTAATCAATCCAATTCTTATTCAAGTTACATTTCTAAACTGGTCCTAACTTACATCTGTTTTCACAGCAGTTAGTACAAAATTATACATTATATCATACATTCTGATCAGGACCTAAATAAATCAGAGAGCAGTGGGGGCAGGGTTGAGAATATTGACGTAAAGGTTTTAGGAAATAGTTTTTCTGTATCCATCCATCAAGTATGAATAAAACCTTTCAGCCAATCTATCACAATATCAGCTTAAAGTGTTATTAAATCCAGCTATTCTCAGCATAGTAAATATTTCCACTGTAGATTTTTAAATCATCAACAAAGATTATGGGTTACTTTGATGTCTCTTGCTACTGTAGATTCTAACATTTGAAAACCTTAGCTTTTTGATAATTCCCCTCAGATGTTTACCAACAAATCCAAGTGAATTACTAACAAATCTAAGATGTATTTTTGCAAAGTAAATGTTTGTAATTATTTTTCTTTCTCACCGATCCTGAAAGAGAGAGATTCATCTCTACTGGGCAGATAATCTCTGTGATTGTGCATAATTTTTTCTTTTCTATCCCAAACAACTTTGTCAGGTTGATTATATTTGTGCTTGATAGGTATGTTCTGATATTCTTTGTATTGATATATATTCAGTAACAGAGGCATTATCTGTATTTCTCCCAGGACAATCTTTCCTACAGACGACATTTTATATTGGTTTAGCTAATATCATGATGCCACATTGGAAAGTAGTATTTAAAAGACATTATGGGTGACTGCTAATCGCATATTACCTCCACAGAAATGTGACATTATCAACATTTTTGGTCACATTTTGGTGTTTTAATGGCTTCTTTATATCATTTATTAATTTTAGATGTTCTGTAGTTATTTTCCTTCTGTTGGATTACAAAAGCATAATCTTCGAGGTATGATGTAATGTAACAGTTATGAGTCACCTGAAATATTAACATTATCATTCTCTTCAAGTTTGTAAGAAACACACCCATGCATAACCTTTTTTTGTGGTATGTAGAATGTTTCTCTTCCCAATCTTTGCTGAGACACATTGGTCTTGCATATCTGAGTTCTCATAGGTCATCACAAAGTAAGTACTGTATTTCTCGAAAAGTTCTCTATTGACCTGCAGGATGTTGTTCTCTTCATTTTTTTGAACACTTGATTGATGAATTTTTTGTTGCCTTGTTTAGATGATGCTGTCTGAGTGAAACCGACTGAACTGAAGCCTCTTTTCTTTTGAGATAGAATCTGACTGTAGCATTGTTTCTTAAAAGCTTCAAGTTAAAGTCAGGATCTTACAGACTTTAGTATCTGTGGAATGGATTTCCTCCACAGAGAAGCCAAGTATCTGAAATGTTGGTATCGTTACTGATATTGTTAATGCATTGTGAGACATTGCCTTCTTATAAGACTCCTGTCTGTTTTATTTTTTTGAAGTCTGATATAAATATTCTTTGTTCACAGTACCTTTCTATGATGCATTTTCATCAATACCTAGGTTTTTGTAGCATGTATAAGTTTTAATGAAATAGGGGAATATAGGGAGACCATTGGGTAGAGGTCATGAGTTTGGAAAGCAAATTTTCTGCTTTCAAGTATCAGATATAAACTGGGGGTATTTTTGTGTTGTTTTTTTTTATCAAATCCTCTTCTTTTATCACTTTTATCACTTGAAAATGTTGTTACCAGATTCAACTATTTTTCAGCATTATATATATATCTAGTATAGATCTTTAGATCATCCACAACAAAATTATGGCTTACATTATTATCCTTTACTGTTGTAAAATCTAACACATAATCAGAGGATCTTTGTAAAAGAAAGGACAGTGGATTTAGTGCCAAAATATACAGTAATGCAGACATACCATCTTCTTGAATTATTCTCTTTGAAAAATTTATAATCTTTGGAGACAATAATTTCGCTTCCATTTATATGTGTGAAGATTGTTGGCCAGGTTTTTGTGATCCTTTCAGTGGCAACATCTGAAGCAGTGGGTGTTTTTGCTGACTCCAACAATTTCAACATCCATGAAAGGGGGGGGGGGAAGAAACAATACCTTTCTGTAATAAATCCTTACTATCACAAGAAATCTGTTTGGTAATTCCTCCACACTACTTTCTTTCCACTTGTCAGCCATTCGTTACTATCTTGTTGGACACACAATGTCTTGCAGGCATTGGTTGAGACAGTTTGTGTATGGTTTATGCATAAATGTTTAGACAAGCAATTGACTTCTAGTTTTCTGCCAAGCTGGTGCTTTCAAACTTGGTTACAAGATTTCTCTGTGCTATGGCAAGTCAGTATGTTATGCTGATTTGGCTTTTTCATAGTTCTTTTATATATATTAAGTTACGTTTTGTAGAACATCAATATCTAATAGCAGTATCCAACTATTAGATCTCTTCTTAGTGCCTTCTCAAACTTTCTCATAGCTTTAGTGAAAGTTTTCAAAGTTGATCATGTAAATTTTACTGGTGATTTTAATCTGGTATTCCTTCTTGATTATATCTAGCCATCCTGACTGAAATCCCTTTCATTCCAGATCTTAAACCAAATTGACTTAAGATCTTCCTGACAATATATATATATATGTATGTATAAGTTGCTTAGATGATATGTTAGCCTCATAAAGGGATGGCTACATCATCCAAGGAAACACTGGTTCTATACCTAGTAATTTTGGGCAATGAAATTTCCATAAATCTATAGGTATATATATATATAGATATATATATATATAGGTATATATGTTCAGTTAATTGAAGGAAAGAAAATGGAGAGTTAAAAGTTAATAATTATTTATTATTAAAAAATTGGTAATCTTTATTTCTTACAGCCATTTTCATTAATGCCCAATGAGTAGCATGGAAGGCGGATGTTAAACGATGATGATGAAGAAGAAGTAAATTAAAAATAATTGTGCTCTAAATTTGCATTTATATGTTATGAGCATAACTTCATCAGAGGAAAAGATATACATTACAGTATTACATTCTGACCTATCCATTCAAGCAAGCAGACTGAACAGAGCGGTCGGAATGTAATATTGTAATGTATATCTTTTCCTCTGATGAAATTATGCTCATAACATATAAATGCAAATTTAGAGCACAATTATTTTTAATTCACTTATTGGGCACTAATGGAAACAGCTGTAAGAAGTAAAGATTACCAATTTTTTAATAATAAATAATTATAACTTTTAGCTCTTTATTTTCTTATTTTCAGTTAACTGAACATAAATTATATATACACACATATACTTATTTGATTGTATATATGTATATAAATATGTGCATATGTATATGCCTGTGTGTATGTATGTATGTTTGTCTATGTACATGTGAGTGTGTGTGTGCCTATATGTCTAATATAGAGACTTAGAAACTTCAGATTAGTGTTGGATATGTCATAAAAACCATTTGGAGTGTGGTACCTTTCAGTTATTCTTAAAGAATGTTTCTACATTCAATAAGTATCCAACTATTAGGTCTCTTGTTGGTGCCTTCCTAAGCTTTCTTGTAACTTTAGTGTAGGTTTATATTATGAATATAAAAGCTATTGGGGAAAGAGTGGTCTTGGTCATTTATGAGATCATCATGTGCTAGCTGTAAATCATAATGCTCTCACACTTCAGAGCCTGAAGTCTTTATTGACACAAGATATCTCATTGAGGCTTGTCTCCGGGTCATGCCAATAAGGTGGATAGAATTGATATTGCGCGTGCTTTGTTGGGCCTAAAATCCTGCAACGTTAATTGCTAATCTATATGCTTATTAAACATGTCATTATATCTTTGGTTACAAATTTAATCTCAAGCTCTGTGTCAATACTACAGTTCATTTACATAGCTGATGTACATATATGTAAATAAGGTTGGGCCTCACCTGATCACAGCCAGCTTTGCAGTGGTATGCATGTACATAAGGTTAGGCCTAGCATGACCATGCTTACATTTATCGTAAAGTAAGTAATAAACATGCGTTCTCTTGGCAACCAGGGAAAAGTAACTGAATCCTAATGATTGCTTGACTGAAAGCTGATAATATGTATATACAGTTATGTAATATAGGAATACATTCATACATCCATCTATCATCCACTTGTGCATAAGCTCAAATGGATGTGTGGTGTGTCAATGAATGTATGCACCTGTATATATGTATATATTCACTATTTTTCCCCCGTTCACTTTTATGTCCAATTTCCTATTCTGGCATGAGTTAGAATATATTATTGAGGCAGGCAGTCTTTTAACAGCTGGTTGCCCTTCCTGTTGCTAACTTTCATAAGATCTCTCTCTCTCTCTCTCTCTTTTTTTTTCATGTTTTCAAAAACACATAACCAGTGGACAATTTACTGTGTGCGTGTATGACTGAGAGCAACATTTAATAGTATCATCTGTGAATGTTTGTTTGAAAAGCTGAACCTCTTTGAGTAAGTATCAGTTTGTTTACTTGCACAAATCCTTGTACAGAAAACATTGCATTTCTGTTTTATTTATCTGTGGAGAAATATATAGATATCCGTCTTCTATAGATTTCTCCACAGACAAATTAAACAGAGATGCAAAGTGGTCTGTACAAGGATTTGTGCAAGTAAACAAACTGATACTTACTCAAAGAGGTCCAGCTTTTCAAACAAACAAGCTTGTTCACAACACTCCAATACATCTGTCTTTTTTCAATCTCTTCCTGCTTGAAGCACTTCCTCTAATTGTGTCCTCTGCAGAACTACAGCTTTCTAAAACTTACTCCCTGCCCACGCGTTTTTCTTATGAACATCGGTTCTCAAAAGTTCAAATTAGACATAAGCCATGTGAAGAGCTCATACAGATCACGGACATTGCCCTGACTTTTTTCTGGCTAACATAAATCGAAAAATATATTTCTTTGCTAAAGACTGTAGTTTAGTTGAACTTCACTAATCATATTGCCCATAACATTGGATTGAATTAATTGTTAAATATGTATTTCTGTTTTTTTTAAGATTCTAGTTGTGATTAGGCTGCAATTATTAGCATGTTGAGTGACCACTTAGTGGCTCTCTCATTAGCTGAGCTACATATAATTTTCTTCATGTGAATGATTTGGCATTAGAATTAAGCCATGCAAAATTCGCTACAAGAAACCCCAAAGCTGAATGACTGATAGGTGTTGATGACACTATGTTATGTAATTGGTAAAGCTCTTTTGGATGCAAGTGTTTTGTGAGCTCATTGCATTAGGGCTGCAAATGTCAAGAAACTAATATATAGGGCACTAGGTATTCAGAATGGGGTTAGGATTTTTCTTAGAAATATAATACCTAAACCACATGCAATATTTAAATTTTAATTAATTTTTAGAGATCTTTGTCAAGATTGAAAAGTATAAATAGGACATTATTATAGCATTGAGCAGGAAACCTGATTGATGATATGCCAAGACCCAATATAACTTCATTACATAAGTCACTGCTTTTTCTAGTTATTTCCATACAGGTATCTAAGAGAAATCACACGATGGTTAGAGTAGTATAAATAATCTTTTCTATTTTTTTTCTCTTTTGCAAAGAAAAAAAAAAAAAAAGGAGGGTTTGGTGGAGAGATAGTTATGAAATATTATTTAGTGCACTAGGTGAGGCCCTGAGTTGACATAGGTTGAGAACCACTGCTGAAGACAGGGAGATATTACCATTCTTCATCATTGTTTGATGTCCATTTTCTATGCTGACTTGGATTGAACAGTTTGTCAGAAGCTGGCACAGCCAGGTGCTGCACCAAGTCCAGTTGTCTGTTTTGACTTGGTTTCTACAGCTGGATGCCCTTCTTAACGCCACTCTACAGAGAGTACTCGGTGCATTTTACATGGCACTATCACCAGTGCTCTTCATGTGACACCAGCACCAATGTTTTTTGCAGAAGATAAATCATTTAACTTACTAGAATGTTGTATCTGGTTTCAAAATACCATAGAGTCTCTATGTTCTCTTCCTATAATGATTGTTTTAGACTTTGATCAACTGTGGAGGTGGGATGTCCAAGTGACATTGAGATTACTGTTACACTTGCACAAGCACTGCTGAAGAGCTAGGTAGGGAATGTCCCTTATTAAAGGAATGCAGTACTTTCATATGAAACTTACTTGTAATATATTATTTTTAACCTTTTTTTTGGTTGCTTGTTGCAGCAGATCAGATCAGATAACAGTGAGTTGGTTAATGGTTATGCAGTCAATGCATTGAACATTTTATCAATAATACAAGATCTATAAATCACTGGCAAATTTCAAATGCCATTGTTGATCAGTCATATAAAGACTGATTCGAAAAATGAGTCAGGGATTGTTGTATTTGACTCATAGGTAAGGGAGTCATTATATATGTGTGTGTGTGTGTATATCATCATCATCATCATCATCATCGTTTAACGTCCGCTTTCCATGCTAGCATGGGTTGGACGGTTCAACTGGGGTCTGGCAAGCCCGAAGGCTACACCAGGCCAGTCAGATCTGGCAGTGTTTCTACAGCTGGATGCCCTTCCTAACGCCAACTACTCCGAGAGTGTAGTGGGTGATTTTATGTGCCACCGACACAGGTGCCAGACGAGGCTGGAAGACGGCCACGCTCGGATGGTGTTTTTTATGTGCCACCGACACAGGTGCCAGACAAGTTTGGTTAATGAGAGAGATGGAAGATACAAGAATATTTATTAATCACTACAATAGTTTCAACCCACCTAGCATTGATCCCTCACAGCTGGGATACTTAACTAATGGTTCAGGAACATCCATTGGTGCAGATGTATTTCTTCAGGTGATAATTGGTTATAACTCGTTAAAATAATGACTGTTACGCAAGGTATCTCCTCGGTTCATGTAAAAGAAAGGAGCAAATTAAAAGATATAGCTTCATTTATATAGAAGATCAATAATAAAAAATAACATGCAAAAAAGAAACAAATACACAATACAGCAAAAAAAAAAATTTTAGAATGACATTGTTGGATAAGTGTGAGATGCCAAATCTGGTCAGTTTGAACATAAAACAGGTAGAACATTTGGGATGGATTTGACTGGTTTTAAAGGTTAATTAACAAAGGAGGTGGGTATTCTGAATGTAGGAAAGTCAGTTACAACTGGAATAGAACTGTTTTGAGAGTTGTTACTTTTATTAGCAACAAAGGGATTCTCTGTTTGAGTAAGGAGTAGTGAGGAGTCCTTTTGCATAGTAGCAAAAACCTGAGTGTTTGATGCAGAGGAGAATGTGTGAAGGCCAGAAAGGAAAAAAATGAGATGCATATTCTCGTTAGACGTAGGAGTGGCTGTGTGGTAAGTAGCTTGCTTACCAACCATATGGTTCCGGGTTCAGTCCCACTGCGTAGCATCTTGGGCAAGTGTTTTCTACTATAGCCTCAGACCAACTAAAGCCTTGTGAGTAGATTTGGTAGATGGAAACTGAAAGAGGCCCCTCATATATATGTATATGTATGTGGGTGTCTGTGTTTGTGTGTGTGCCCCCCACCAACATCGCTTGACAACCGATGCTGGTGTGTTTACGACCCCATAACTTAACGGTTCGGCAAAAGAGACCAATAGAATAAGTACTAAGCTTACAAAGAATAAGTCCTGGAGTCGATTTGCTCGACTAAAGGCGGTGCTCCAGCATGGCCACTGTCAAATGACTGAAACAAGTAAAGAGTAATGAGTATTCTCTAGTGAGTGTGAATGAACAACTAAAATACCACTTGAGTTGAGAGAAAAACTGAGATTAGTGTGTAAGAGACTGTGTTGGTTGAGAGCTATGATGTGCATAGGGGATAACAGTCGGATAAAGAATTGTCAAGTGAGCTAAGTGGATGAAACTCTTGTAAGAGGCAGATATGGAAAGAAATGAAAGCTGACTACTTGAAACTGAGCTTCACAAAATGGCTGACAAGAGGACAAGAGGCTACAGCCAGTGGATTGATACTATTTGAAGAAGATTCATCTAATTCATGCAAGCATGGAAAAAAAGGACATTAAAAAAATGATGATGATGATGATGATAATGATGATGATGACTATGTATATACAGAAATACACATGCATGTATGTGTATGTATTGTCATCAACATCATTTAACATCCTTGTTCATTGTGAACTTGGATGGATGGTTTGAAAGAATCTGGCAGGCCCTAAAACTGCATTGCATCCAGTGTTATGTTTTACTATGGTTTCCACAGCTGAATGCCTGTCCTAACACCAACCACTTTACAGAGTGTAGAGTTCTGCTTTATGCTAGGGGCGAGGGTCAAAATATGAGGCAGGGTGAAGAGGAAGAGCAGGGGTTCTCTAGAAGATTTACTCCATGTAGAAAAGAAGATGAGAATGATCAGTAGGGGTTGCAGAGAGATAAATATAAACAGTGGTGATGAGGTGTGTAGATGGTCTCTCTAGGTATGTGGTAAGTAGAAATGGGTGGGGATACAGGAACTAGGAGTGTAGATAGGTTGGGATTTGTGAGAATATATGCAGAAGCAAGAGATGGGGGAGGAGAGATAGGCAACAGCTGTAAAGATTGGGAAAGGTTGAAGGGTGGATGTAGGGAGCAGGGGATGACCAATAATCCAAAAGTTGGAGAGTTGGGGTGGGGAAGAGCAGTAAGTAATGGTGATGCAGTTGATAGAGGTGGGGAGAATAAGAGAGAGAGAGATGACATATAGGTGGATAGGGGAAGAAAGAGGCAGGCGTAGCGCATGAGGAGATAACTTGATGGTTCAGTGGAGAGGGCAGAGGATGATCAATGTAACATGTGGGTGGAGATAACATTTGCAAGGAAAATAGTGATATCACGGGAGATCTGCAGTGAGAGAGATAATAGGTGGAAGTGGCATGATATGACAAGAAGATTCTACAAAGTGTCCTTATGTGTGTATGTGTGTGTATATATATATATATATACACACACACACATTGCTTCCAAAAAATTGGTTTCGCTGAGGTGGACAAGTCTTCTTGAGAAC
The DNA here is from genome assembly GCF_006345805.1 of Octopus sinensis. Taxonomy (NCBI): domain Eukaryota; kingdom Metazoa; phylum Mollusca; class Cephalopoda; order Octopoda; family Octopodidae; genus Octopus; species Octopus sinensis. The sequence goes on along the minus strand of NC_043016.1, from coordinate 29,943,504 downwards.
TATGTATTTCCAGTCATCCTAGTCCTTTGTCAAATCTACTTTGAGGTTCTGGGTCCTGAAGTTAGTCTTCACCATTTCATTCCTTGACTCCCTTAGCTTCACTCTTCCACAAGCTCTAACCACATTAAATGATTGGCACATCTTTATGCAACTGTCCTTATCCATACATTGTCCATACCAGCACAATCTTCTTTCCTGCACACTACATGTGACATCTCTTATGCCCATTTTTCCATACATCACTTCTATACTATGTCTTTCATACACACTCACATTGCTCATCCAACAGAGCAGGCTTGCTTCGTTTTTTTTTTTTTTCCAAGACTCCTTACGTCCTTTGTGTTTAAAACCCATGTCTCAGAGCCATGCAGCATTGCACTTCTAACACAAGCATTATTACAATCTACCTTTCACATTTGTTGCTAGCAGCAGTAGTTTCTCCCTGATCTTTCTCTGACCTGTCCTTACTCTGGCCACTATGCTTTTGGAGTAACCTCCTCCCTTACTAATTACATCTCCCTAATAACAAAAGCTATCAACTAATTTTAGTGAGCCATCCAGGCATTCAGGGAAGTCTATTTCTGGTGTGTTCATAGTATGTACTGCTCCAGTGTGTCTATCATATATGAAGCTTTTGTTCTCTGCTAGTCTGCCTGAGATTCTGTTACATCTCTTTTGCCCATAGCTTACATTGGGTACCTTGTATCAAATTTATAATTTCTCCTTTTCTACATATTGAATAAGGCTGTTTCACTGAATGTACCAACTTCCTGTCTCCTTTCCTACATTTTAAAACCTTTGCCTTTACCAAATGTATTTTAAGACCTCTCAATTTTAGGCTTTAGTTTCCATGCCTGAAATTTTCTCTCTAATTCTTCTATAGATTTAGCTATGAGAACTAGATCATTAGCACATTGGAGTTCCCATAGATAACCAGTCTTAAACTGTTCTGTGATTCCTGTAGGACTATTATGAATGGGAGGAGACTGAAAACTGAACTTTGATGGACTGCAAGCATTTTGCTAAACTCATCATAGAAGTTGTTGACTTTCATTTATTGCATTTTTGTACATGGCTTGTACAGCTCTCACAAGCCATATGCCAACATCTAGCTTCATTAAGGACCAGATTCCTGTATGTGATACCCTGTCAAACACCTCCAAATCAACGAAAGCCTGGAATAATGATTTACTATTAGCCAAGTATTTCTGTTGCAGTTGCCTCACTAGGAATATTGCATCCGTAGTACCTTTACTGGATAGGAAACCTAGCTGCATCTCATTTAGTTCTACTCTGTCATGGGCCAATTGAGCTATGACCCTTTCTTGACCTTCATAATCTGATTCAGTAATTTGATTCCTCTATAATTGCTTCTCTCTAAGGCATCTCCTTTGCTTTTTTAGTACCCTAAGGTGATACTGCTTTGCCAATCTTTCTCTGACCTGTCCTTACTCTGGCCACTATACTTTTGGAGTAACTTCCTCCCTTACTAATTACATCTTAGTAACAAAAGCTATCAACTAGAACTTGTGTGTTTGTGTATGTGCATGTGTGTCATGTGAAAGGGTCCAAATGAACTGGCCTGAATCAGCATTGGCAAAAATGATACAGTGAATTTCATGGTTTTGAATGAGTTTATATGCTGTGATGAGATCCCATGATCCCTTTATCTTTTCTCCAAGTTATACAAACTTAGTGAAACACACATTTATTCTCTCTCTCTGTCTCTCTTTCTCTGTGTGTGTGTGTGTGTGTGTGTGTGTGTGTGTGTGTGTGTGTGTGTACATATATGTTATCAGCTTGAAAAATTGTTAAGACACTAGGATATTTTTCTACTTTTCTTATCATGAAACCAATGGTAGCCTTAATTCACAAATAAAGAAATTATATCCACCAATGCCGTGTTGGGCACTCACTTTCTGTGGTTAACATTTACATATACATACATTCATACATACATATATATATATATATATATATATATATATATATATATATATATATATATATATATATATATTAAGTATACTAATGTTTGTTTTTATGTTCAGTTATACTAAAAACAATTTTACATTAATCTGATCAGTTACTCTATACTTTTGTAGAGTACAAGAATATATATAAGAATATTATTGATAGTAACTTCTAAGTTTCAGCTGTTCAGCCAGTTAAGTCATCATCAGACTGCCTTATAACGATAGTTTGATTGTGTATGTCATGTATCTTGGTCCATAATATCTTATTTAATACTAAATTCTAAAAAAATTACTGTTAGAATCCTCGCATCCATATTCTATAAAAGTATTTCTGGAATTATTCTTTAAATTGAAACATTTACCTAACCATTACATTAGATACATTAATTTGTTTAAAAAAATTTTTTTTTCATCTTTTTCAATATCCACCAAGAGTCATCTGGAAATATTTCCACCTACGCTAGATAGTGTCGCCATTGCAATAGTTTCACCGAGGTTCACCAAATTGTTACAATTATACTTTAACGAAAATAATGTGTTGAAATTTTAACAGGACAATTTTTTTTATTATAAATCTGAATCTGAATGTTTTCTAATTAGTTGCTTGGTTTTACTTGCAGCAAAAATAGCAAGCAGTAAGTTTTACTCTTTCTCTCTTTCTCTCTCCTCTACTAACCTAGTATGTCATTCTAGCAGATGCTATCAGTTAAGCGTGTTATCTTTAATAAAGTGTATATTATCTCATTGCTTGATTCTATTCCACTTTCGTCATGTCGTTTTCGTTACAAAAAAAAAAAAAAACATTGTGTGATACCCCCTCTAACTCAGCATATCCACTTTGGGATCAGTTTTCTTTGTTGAACTTTTGTAGTGCACTTTGTTCTCAAGATTATTTAATAAATTATTAGAATAATTGTTCATTGATAATTGATTTTTTTTTTTTTCAACCACCCTTCCTCCATTTTTGAAAGGCTTGAAGAATGAGCAAATTGTGATTTTTAGAAAGAAGTACAATAAAATAAAAATCATAATTAGCACAATTATGTATTTGATTGTAATTTCTTTCAAGGCATTTAGCTATTCTCTCTCAATTTCTTGAATGAATAAAGCTTTGATTTTTGAAAATGACAACTAAATAATAAACCACTCTTTAGCCACGATAACATTTTCCTTTTGTTCAAAGCATACTAATAACTTTTATCTCTTTGGACATTTTAATTTCATTGTTTGCTTATGGGAACCGTGTAAATAGGATTACAATTCGAATTATATTCAACAACATTTTGTTGTTCTGGTTTTTGTAACTTTTTTTTTTTTGTGTTAACCATTTAGCATTCAAATTGGCCACATCTGGCCCAAATATTCTACATGTTTTGGGTTCAAACTGTCAAGATCCAGTCTCTTACACCTATACTACAATGTCATTTTAAAAAGTATACAATCGTATCAAAATCCCAAATCTATGAGAAAACAATGTAAAAAGATAAGCATTACATTTGATTGAATATTCTGAATGCTAAAGGATTAATGTACAATACATTATTCCACAACTTGATCCTGTTATGTGAAAGCACATGGCAGCCGGATATCATTTGTTTTAAGGCTAGCTGACTGTTTGAAATTTTACAATGGTTAGGATTTGATCTTATGATCTTTACTTACACTCAAACAACTTAACCACTTGACCACCAAACACTGTAATAACTGGAAAGTTTATTTTGTCTTTTGGCATAATGTTTATGTGGCATTGTTGTTTTCTCTCTATGTCTTAAATATATACCAGTGCAATAAAGTTTATTAGTTAATTAGTGATAAAGAAGGCCAGTATATTAAATTAGATTAAAAGTAAGCTAGAATATAAAATTCATAGACCTCTGTTACTATGCAACTGTATGAATTCAAGTATTTATTTCTCTTTATCTTCTTAGTTTCTGCCAGACAGGAGAAGTCTTTTCAGATTGTAACTGACACTTCTATTTATTCTCCAACTTGGTCTCTAAACCCTGTAAGGTAGCTTTACTTTTTGTACTCGTTATAATTATTGATCAGCAAGTCTACTTAGCTCTAATGAATTTCACTTATGTGATGCTGTTTATGGACTCTTCCTCCCTGTCTCATAAATTATCACATTGATAAAATAACACTTAATGTAATATTAAAAAGAAGCTCTTTGTTGTTGGCAACAATGTACATGACTACACAAATTACCACCAATGATAGGTTTTATGTAGCTGCTCAATCTGCTAGAAATAGCTGCTGAAATCTCTCACTAAAACCTGTCATCTTAAGAAAAAGACATGTTACGTCTAAAAATTAAAAAAAAAAGAGGATGGTCACATAGCTGGAAGACCTTTGCATCGAGAATTAACCAAGAATTAAACACCACCTAACGATGTTAGATTTGAAATTGACAAACTTTTCTAGTTGCTCTGTTATGTCGTTAGTTAGTTAGTTAGTTAATTTGGCTCAAAAGCAAATAGCAAGGCCATGTAGGGGGACATGGAGTTAAGTACAGGGTGGTGTTCATGTAAAGAGTTCAGGCCACTTGAGGTCCAGGGAGGCTTTGAACAAAGCGGTCGTCGGCATCTTCACCATCTCGTCTGGCAGCTTGTTCCACGGATCCGCAACCCGACGGAGAAAGCTCCTCTCCTTCGATTGAGATGAAATCGTCGCAGGTAGAGCTTTTCGGAATGACCCCGCAGCCGACGCTCCGGAGCAGAGTGAAGAACAGCTCTTTCGAGAGGTTACACTTCCCGCTTATGATGTTGTGGGTGAGAATGAGATCACCACGGCGGCAGCGTTTTTCAAGAGAACAAAGGTCGAGCGTCCTCAAGCCTTTCTTCGTAGGACAAATTTTTGAGACCATGAACCATGCGGGTAGCCAGCCTCTGGACTCTTTCGAGGTGCTGTATGTCTTTGAGGAGATAAGGAGAAGAGGCTTGAATCCCATACTCCAATATGGGTCTCACCAGCGTGACATAGAGTGGCAGGAATATGGCTGCTGTGAGCATTCCGAATGACCGTCGAATCAAAAACAGAATGTCGTACTCAACATTACATCTTTCATTGTTTCTTTTACATGTTTCAGTCATTTGACTGCAGCCATGCTGGAGCACTGCCTTAAAGGGTTTTAGTTGAAGAAATCAATCCCAGGACTTATTCTTTGTAAGCTTAGTATTTAGTCTATCGGTTTCTTTTGCTGGACTGCTAAGCTACGGGGACGTAAACGCACCAACATCAATTGTCAGGTGATGGGATGACAAACACAGACACAAAGACACTCACAATTATATATATATTTATATATGACAGGCTTCTTTCAGTTTCCATTTCCAAATCCATTTACGAGGCTTTAGTCAGTCCAAGGCTATTGCAGAAGACACTTGTCCAAGGTGTCACACAGTGGGACTGAACCTGGAACCATGTGGTTGGAAAGCAAGCTTCTTACCACACAGCAATGATTTTTTTTTTAAGGGCTCTCATACTGATCTGTTCCTGAGATTAAGTTTGTTACCTTTAGTTCTACTGCTACGATACCAAAAAGTGGGTCTTTGCTTTTGCTTGTACCACCTTTCATGCAAATACACTCCAATAATTTTCTCTTTATCTACCTTGATTATAGCTGAGACCGTTAATTCTGCTTTGCAGGCATAACAGTTAATATATGGAAATGTTATGATAGAAATATCAAAAATTAGTAGGTGAGAGATGTTAGCTGTATCAACTAATCCTGAAATTAAGATTAAGAGCTCTAATTGATCTTAACCCTTTTGATACCAACCAACCTAGGACCACCTCTGGTTCTATGATACAGGCTTCCCTGTCTTAAAGTGATCTACATTAAAATTCCTCATTGAAATTTTATGTTGTGTTCCAAATATCACCTTAATAATGACAAGATTATTTCACTAAATTCTTCATTAATTTCAAAATTAATTGAAACAGAGGAAGAAATATGGTAACAACAGGGTTAATTATTTAGCAAGATATTTTTACCTTCTTTGATCGAGCTGACTTTACTGTTTTGTATTGTTTGTAGTTTCACATACATTCCTATTAGGATTCATCTAGAAATTTTAATCTGTTTGTCACCTTACCCAAGAGGTTTTCATAGGGTGGAGGAGCTTTTGAGGATTTAAAAGTGGCTGGACAAATTGCTATGTGTAATAAAATAGCAAGGGTTTTAAAGAGTTTTAAACTTCTTGGCTAAGAATGATGTAGACACAAACTAGATGTCTTCTCATTAAAAAAGAGAGAGTAAGGACCAAAAAATTTCACTAATATTTTGGTGAGGTACCAATATCTGTCAGTTTAAGAACTGCTGATCTATGTAACCAATGTTATTCATTCAAAGACTCTTGTTTTACCAGAAGATTAAATCTAGAAGTATGATGTTAGTCTCTTAGTGTATATCTCATAATTTCAAACAGTCCTTCATTGTTCTATGTATTTAGACGAAGCAGCTAAAATCTAACTGGCTGGAAAATAGATCCATTCTAAAGTTAACCATTAACTCTAACCCCGTGTCTTCAAATTAAAGTTGAAAACTTGAAATAAAGCAAGTAAATGGAAAATAATGTTTAAAATTGTTGTGAGGCTATTTCAAATATTTCTTTTCAATGAGTAATTGCTTGTTATTTTCTGTTCGTATCTTAGAACATTCCCGTCTTCATTTATTAGAAAAATGCTTCTGGGGTTTTATGATTTATTGATTGTAGACAGCTTAATTATTTGTTGATCATATAAAGGTCAGGACATCATCAGGTGTTACTAAAAACAACTGTATAACGCTAATCAAGTAATGTTTAGTAACCTGCACTGACAACTGAAAGTCACTTTGCAAACAAAAGATGTATACCAGATAACAGATTAACTTATTAGTACCAAACATACTCTGAGACCACAACCTCTCATTCTATGATGCCAAACTGTCTCATTTAAAGAGTTCGTATTTCAGTTGCTGTTGTGTGTTTGAATTTTAATTTGAAATTGAGGATCTGACAAAGCTCATGGGAGACAAAAATTCCTTGTACAGTATTGTGAGATGCATCTTGCAGCTGTGGCCTCTTGAATAATATTAAAATTAGGCCTTTTATATCATGTAAGAATGGTCTACTTTGGTCTGAACACCAGCTTGGTCCAATTAATATTAAAGTTAACTAGATTACTAAATAAATTACTCCAGCACATTGTGGAGTGTAGAGAGGCAAGTAGAGCATCTTGGTCATCCACTGTGTCTGTCTCCTTCTACAGTTATCTTGACCTGATTTTGCCACAGGATTGAAGATGGTTACTAATTTGAGAGTGAGGGTGATGGTGTACAACTCATTGCCACTTTAAATGAAATCAGTGTACAAGTCATCTGTCATCTTTAAGATGATTTTGTTGGAAACATGGTCATGAAAATATCATGTGGAGTAGGTTGTATTACTTGGTAAATCTTTACTAGTCTATCATCATCGTCATCGTTTAATGTCCGTTTTCCGTGTTAGCACGGGTTGGACGGTTCGACCGGGGTCTGGGAAGCCAGGGGCTGCACCAGGCTCCAGTCTGATCTGGCAGTGTTTCTACAGCTGGATGCCCTTCCTAACGCCAACCACTCCGCGAGTGTAGTGGGTGCTTTTTACGTGCCACTGGCACAGGTGCCAGGGGAGTCTGGCATCGGCCACGATCAGTTGGTGCTTTTAACATGCCACCGGCACGGAAGCCAGCCAAGGCAGAGGAAAAAATGGTTTTTCCAAAGATTTCAGTTATCTATGTAACTTTTTAGTTTGATTTGAGGCATGTTTAAATTTAGATAAATAAATATATAGAAATATAACATTTTGTATCTTTATAATATAACTTGGGTGACATTTATATTGCATAATTCAAAAGCGATTCATTTGTTGATGTGTGGAAAAATTTTTCTTTCAAGTAAGCACAAGGTGAAAATTGCAAGGATTGGTACCATATAGCTGATTTAACCAGTTCTTGTGTGTGTGTTAAAATAATATAATAGTGTTGTATCATAATAGCTAAGCTACCAAATGTTGGGAACCTAGTATGGCAGTAATTGGAAATGACTTAAAGGAATAGTATAGCCTTGGGATATTCTTCATGGAGTATCCAAGGTCATATTATTCCATAGTGATATTGACCAGATAGAGACTCCCTTGAATAAATTTTTTTTTTTACTTGTTTCGGTCATTAGACTCTGGCCATTCTGAGTCACCACTTTGAAGAATTTTAGTCAAATGAATCAACCCCAGTATTTATTTTTTTTAAAGTCTGGTACTTATTCTGTTGGTCTCTTTTGCCAAACTACTAAGTTATGGGGCTGTAAACACACCAACACCAGTTGTCAAGCAATGGTGAGGGACAAACACAGACATGAAGACATAAGAAACACACACGCAACAGGCTTCTTTCAGTTTCTATCTAACCAAATCCACTGACAAGGCTTTGGTCAGCCTGAGTCCATAGAAGAAGATACTTGTGCAAGGTGCCATGCAGTAGGACTGAACCTAGGACCTTGTGGTTGTGAAGCAAACTTACTATGACTTAGTTGTTTATTTTTATAGTTTTTAATGATATAAAATTCTAACTTCAGATTGTTTGCAAATGCTTCAAATGCAAAACATTAGGAAAATATATTTATTTGAAAAAGAATTGTTTTAATATTTTCACTAGCTTTCGAAATATTAAGTAGTATTTTTATTTAAATTGTGTGTGTGTGTGTGTGTATACACATTGATACACATAGACACCCAGCTGTAGAAATCTTGCCAAAACAGACATGGAGCCCAGGCATCTATCCCTTCAGCTGGCCAATTCCAGTTAAACCGTCCAACCAATGCCAGCATGGACAACAGACATTAAATGACGGTGATGATAATCATGCATACATGCAAAATAAAGAAAAAAAACTCATCAAAACAGTTTCGGTCCATGTGTAGCAGTCGGTGGTAATGAAAGCATGTGTACGTGTGGGTGTGCACAGGTCATATTAATTATTGATTTTAATAAAATAATTAGTCTTGGTTTGGAGCTAATGAACAATCTACTTTAGGCTTAGCAAATAAATTGGGAAAACAGGAACACAGAATTGCAATTGCTGCCATTTGGTAATATAATCCATGTAGGCCCAGGACATACGTGAGTCATATCACAAACATAGCACAGTTCCTATATCTAACCCATTATCTCTGTTTCATTTCTGGGGCTACATTATAGAAAATAACTTTTATTCTCATTACTACACAGTTGTGTCTGACACTATTTTACAACTATAGTTTTTCCCCACTGCTCTGCTAATACTAATAATATACATTTATCTCACTGCATTTTGTATTTATTATCAAAGCAGTACGTTTACCATTGTGTAAGCCTGTTTCTGAATAGAACCTGTTTAGGAATAGATTTTCCTCTTCTCTTCCATTCCGCCCATGATATGTTGTTATTTTCTAAAGTTTCAATCATCAACCTTGTTATTTTATTCTCATGCGTGAAGAGAATTTCTTCTTGGAAATGGAAACTACTAATATCACACAAGCATCAATTGGCTGTTAGTTCATTGCTGCATATTACTTCATTCTCTCTCTTTGTATGTATGTGTGTGTGTGTGTGTGTGTGTGTGTCTGTCTGTCTGTCTCTCTCTCTCTCTCTCCCCACCCCTGATAGATTAATGGGGTGGCAGATTCTCTTTGGTCTCAGATTTCAGTAAAGATTCACACAGAGAGAATATAAATTCTGGTCCTTAAGTCTGGGGTGTAGTTTGAGAATTTTAATAATGGATACAGCAAAACCAAGCTTATATTTATACAGTAATATAATGTGGCCATTTCTTGCACACTATTTTGGATCTTCTCCTCTTAACTCAGAATATTTTAATTATACTTAATTAACCTACACCCACATTAAATCCTGAGGATTCATTATTATTATTTTTTTTTTTACCATAGTTATTACCACCTCGAAATGCTTAATTTGTAAGCTATTTTAAATGTCCAAGAAATATCTGCAAATAACTAGTATTATTAACATTGTTAAACATTTTCTCTCTCTCTCTCTCTCTCTCTTGTTTTACTTCTATACATGAAACTAATTTGTAACTTTTCTATTTGAATTTAATCTTACTATTTAATTATAATTTCTGCTAAAATTATGATTTAAAAAACGATTTACTTATGTAGCTTAGTTATTCTGATATCTTCTTTTTCTTTTTTTATTCATCAAATAGACTATGTACGATTTGAAAGAGAAGAATTTTAACTTATAATGTAATAACATATTTAAGGCGCAGGAGTGGCTGTATGGTAAGTAGCTTGTTTACCAACCACATGGTTCCGGGTTCAGGCCCACTGCGTGGCACCTTGGGCAAGTGTCTTCTACTATAGCCTCGGGCCGACCAAAGCCTTGTGAGTGGATTTGGTAGACGGAAACTGAAAGAAGCCCGTCGTATATATGTATATATATATATATATGCGTGTGTGTGTTTGTGTGTCTGTGTTTGTCCCTCTAGCATTGCTTGACAACCGATGCTGGTGTGTTTATGTCCCCGTTACTTAGCGGTTCGGCAAAAGAGACCGATAGAATAAGTACTGGGCTTACAAAAGAATAAGTCCCGGGGTCGAGTTGCTCGATTAAAGGCGGTGCTCCAGCATGGCCGCAGTGAAATGACTGAAACAAATAAAAGAGTAAAAGAGAGTAAGGGAACTGAGTGTGGAAGAGAAAAACATGATTGTTAGCAGCTACTTCTGGTAACTTGGCTGAATGTAAGGCAAGAATATTTGCGTATGATTTTATTTAGAATTTTAAAGAGTTTGCAATAAATGGACAGAAGAGTTCTTTGTGATGCCTTGATGATTACTTTTGTGTGTGCAATGTTGTCATTTATCCCCCAGGACAGTCCTGATCTGATAGACATATAAATCTGGATGTTTCAGTTGTCACTCACAAGTAAGTAGCGCTAAGCAGCATGTACCAATCACTTGCTTATTGTTTTTGATATCTATGTATCGCAAGCACACACAAACACTCTCTCAGCCCTCCCACCCTTAACTCAGTACAACATTGAACATGTACCGCCAAATGGAGGGGAGAGAGAGTTGTGTCAAAACTAGGTTGGTACTCGTATACATCTGAATAGACTGAAGCAACATGAAATGAATTGCCTTGCTTAAGGACATATGCTGCCCAGTCCAGGAATTGAACCTACAACCTTATGATTGTGGGCTCAACACTCTAACCACTGAACCACACACTTTCAGTAAAGATTAATTTGCCTTGTAAACTGTTTTGCAATGTGTGCTGTATTACATCTAGCATTGAATAGAAATTGAGTGATTCATAGTAATCAAGTACTTACAGTGACTTAATTGCGTGTGATTTGCTGATTTGGGGATTAACAATAGGGTATAAATGGAATGAGAGAGATTTCAGTGCCTGAATAAGGGAGCAAAACAGTGGAAACTGAATTTGACAGGATGTGATACAAAGGGACTTTGAATGATTTAATCAAGCAAACTTATGAAAGTAGATCATCAGTTGTAAATGGAAATCTTTATGTCCATCTTAGCATGGACCTCTCATTAGAACACCCAGTACTGTGTTATTAGCCTTGAGAGATCCTCTCATAGAGGTGCTTGGTGCATAGAAGTACACACATAGATCACAGCAGACAAGAATCATCTGTCATGGGTGCCAGAACTCCCAGATCATATGATTTCATTCTACTGGAAGTCATCAGTGAGAAGCGTCCAGTCACCACATCCCAGTCTGATCTCACTGCTATGATATATTAGCATCTTTTCAGACACTGAATTTGCAAATAGTCAGCAAGCTTATTAAAAATTAATTATTAGTAATGGAAGGTGCCCATGACAGACAATTCTCACCTGCTGCGATCTATGTGTGCTTCTTTTGTACCAAGCACTGATATGAGAGGATCTTTCAGGGCTAATAATGCAGTATTCGGTGTGCTAGCAAGATATTCATATTAATACTGCTTCTGTTGTTAATAATTAATAATTGGAAATATTTTGATTTGAAAGAGAAAAGGAGAAAAAATTTAGCATCCTCTACGTTAATAAATGTTCATTTTAAGCCATGTGACAAACTGGAAATAAATAAATAAATAAAATGTTAAGTGCTGTTAGGAAGGGCATCCAGCTGTAGAAACTCTGCCAGATCAGATTGGAGCCTGGTGCAGCCATCTGGTTCGCCAGTCCTCGGTCAAATCGTCCAACCCATGCTAGCATGGAAAGCAGACGTTAAACGATGATGATGATTAAGAAACAAATTAGAAACAAATGTTGGAGTTAGAGGGGTAAATTACTACAACTTTTAATTGTAAAAACATATAGATTTATCCATTAATTAACAATTAAGATTTAAAAAGAGAAAAGTTTTTGTTCTCTTCTCACTTTTGGCAATTTTACCGAAATTGAATTAGTGAGTTCGGTGTTGATCTGTTACTTGAAGTAACTATCTGTAATGTTAAATCAAACTCAAGATAAAACTCTGAACTTATCTCTCTTGCCCCACAGCTGTCTTGATTTCTTAAAGGGCTCATAATTTATAGAGAGAGTGATTGCTGAAAATTAATAGCTTCTTAGAATCTGAATATAGTTTAAAAATTATGAATCCCCAAGGTAAATTGTCAGCTTCAAGATATTGTAATATATATGTATTTCTTTCTTCCTTTCTTTTACTTGTTTCAGTCATTAGATGCAGACATGCTGGGGCAGGTATATATATTTGTGTGTGTGTGTGTGTGTGTGATCATCATCACTTAAGGTCCATTTTTCCATGTTGGCTTGAGTTGGGCAATTTGATAGGAACCAGATGTAATGTAAATTATAAGACATAAATCAAATTGATGGTTTGTAGTTTTAACTTGTATTTCAGTATTTCAGGGTTAGGGCCCCTTCTTCGGGAAACCATTGGAGAATAACTATTGACTTGAATTGTTTTGGTTTAAAAAAAAAGTGTACCAGTCAATGCTTCATGCAGATTTTACTAACACACACACACACACACTAATATGCAACACTAATCAATTCAAACTGTATGTATTTATGATCACCAAAAGGACTCAACAGTGACAATTTTTGGTGTGGTTATCTGAGTATGATTTAGTTTTGATAATTAGACAAGAAATAATAGTCATAGAAATGGTGACCAAGTTAGATCTAGCTGCAATAATTCAACTAACTGATATCACATCACTACTGCACTCCTGTACAATCTTGCTAAAACCTATGTGCCGCTGTTTCAGTAATCTCTCATTTTGGTAGATTAAGGTGTAAAGATAGAAATTTGAAACCTTTTTATTTTACCGTTATCTTGTTTGCTGAACCATTCAACTTAAACAGTGATGTGAAACATGAACTTGTATCATAGATATTCTCCTATATTCAATACAAAACATTTCTTTTTGTTGCTTTTGGATGTGAATGTTTTTAATTTGGTTAAAGTTATTCTGATTTCATCATTATCTTACATTGAAACTTGAATTCTAGATCAGTAAAAAAAAATTTACTTATATCTTTTTTTTTTTTTTTCACTTACCAATTCTTGTGTCTCGTAAAATAGCAGTAACTTTAATTACCTAATGAGGAATCCTGAGAAATTCTGTTGGTTATCCTGTAACCTTCGTATACATGCGACTGTCAAAACAGAAGTTATTCAGTTATGGAGAACAGTGTGGAATGAGGCTAAAATAGTACAGATTTTTTTTTTTTTATGTGCAGAAAAGCAAGCAATATTTTCAAGTCATTTGGTTGAGCAGACAGCTAATGTAGACATTGGTTTCTATGTGAAACCACCAATGAAATCACTGTTTTTCAGACAAAAATAGCTAGCAAAACATAGTCTATTTCCTAGCTTCTGTTGAGACTCAGTTTGTTCATCCACCTCAAATTGTCCTTGGGAACTTTTGATGAAACTAAGCTAAATCATATTTAAAATAAATGTAGTGAGATTGAAAGGAGACAAATCATGTTGACATTCCATAATATCCTGAGATGAAATGGATTCCCTAATTTTAAAGATGTATGAAAAAGTGACCAAAATATCCCTGTAGGATCTCTCCTTGTTTAACCCTTTCGTTACCATATTTATTTTGAGATGCTCTGTGTTTCTTTCAATTATTTGAAATATAACAAAGAATTTAGTAAAATAACTTCGTTATCACTAAGCTAGTGTTGGGAACATAAATTGTGACTAAGGTTTGGTAGAAGATTTTAATTAAAAACTTATGAAAACAAGACATTTGTAATACAGAGCCAGAGCCGGTTTCAGTCGGGTTGGTAATGAAAAGGTTAAAAGATCTACTGTCCCGTCAATAATTTGTAAAACAGGATGTATTTTCTGCAATGAGCTAAGACAAGGAAAGTTATGTAGAAGCAAGCAACTTGCCCATTTACAACATTCTCTAAGTAGATACTTGTCGAAATACAAACCTTTGATCTCAACAGAATATACACACTGGCAAACTGCCTGATTGGAAATGTTGGCAAATGTTTTAGAATTTGCAAAGCGTATCGTATTGAACCTGTAGCACATATTACATGGTTCTGTTATATTTACATACTACAGAAGTCATAAATATAGCAGCCCAATCTCTTTCTCAATAACTACCAGAATATTCAAGCTTGTGACATCTGTTTTAACCCTTTAGCATTTAAACCGGCCATACCCAGCCTAAATATTCCATTTGTTTCATGTTCAAACCAGTCAGAACCAGTCTCGCGCACCAGTCCTATAATGTCATTCAAAAAATATGCAATTACATCATCGAAATCTTGAAGCTATAAGATAATGCATGAATTATACAAAACAATGTGAATAAATCAGCATTGCATTTGACAAAGTAATCTGAATTCTAAAGGGTTAAATCATTATTTGGTATTTGATATTGCAGATTAACAATTCCTGTGATATTTTCAATACTCTATAGTTTATCATTTTATGATCTTAATAGTACAATTCACATAATCCTTATCATGATCTGCAAGCTCTCTGTTATAAAGAGTAACTAAACACTTCAAATGCAACAGTTTAATCTTTTAGCATTCAGCCTACTTTGTCCAATGTAATGCTTATTTACTCATTGTTTTCAATTTATCCTGCATTATCTTGTAGCACTGGGATTTCAATTACGTGACTAACATTGGAAGGTGGGTGTGAGAGGTTGGATCTAGCCATTTTGAACATAAAGCAGGTACAATACTTGGGCCAAATATGGCTGATTTAAATGCGAATGGGTTAACCCTTTTGGTTGGCATCCAAACTAAAACTGCCACCAGTGCCATGAAACAAACTTCCACATTTAAAGTGGTCTAAATTAAAACCTTCTATTAAAAATTTCATGTTAAATTTGTTTCAAACATCTGCTTAATTATTATTATTTTGCTAAATTCTTTATTATTTTCAAAACAAAGGCAGTGTATTTCGATAGAAACAGTAACTAAAGGGTTAAGATTAGGGCTTGTAAAAACTGGAATAAATATATTTTTCTCTGATTTTTTAAATTTTTTTAATTATATTGTTAAGTAGATTTTAATAATCTCATTCATGTGCTAAAACAACAATGCATTTAAGTATAAAACATTATTTTTTATCTGAGTAGAGTAAATTAGGTTGAAGTAATTGCACAGTAATTTTATCTTTAAATTCTCTCTCTCTCTCTCTCACACATGCACACACACACATGCACATGAACTTACATATGCAAACTGTACAACACAAATTAAGACAAAAAATACAATCACCAATTAATACAAATGTATACAAGCATACACACACACACACACATGTTCATATTCATCCACACACACAGAAATACGCACGAACATGTATGGACACATGCAAAACTCGCACACACACACACACACATATACACACGTCCCTAGGTGCAGTGATTTTGTTTTCCAGTCTATGTATTTGGTTGATCGTTGAATTAGTGGAGGTTACTGAGGATTGGTTATAGCTTTCACTGATGGTTGATGTGG
This sequence comes from Octopus sinensis, assembly GCF_006345805.1. Classification (NCBI taxonomy): domain Eukaryota; kingdom Metazoa; phylum Mollusca; class Cephalopoda; order Octopoda; family Octopodidae; genus Octopus; species Octopus sinensis. The sequence continues at coordinate 29,927,531 of NC_043016.1, read as the reverse complement.
AATGTTAGAGAGTAATGCCGGAACATACCTTTTTCCAGAGTCTCAGAAGAAACTTTGGAGACCATTTTCAATCATTTTGGGAGACACTTATACTACTGAAGACCTTTTAGATGGCAATACAATTTTCTGATATAAGAATTGTACAACTGGAATGTTAGACTGTCAGTGCTTAGTGTATCTCTGGTTTTGCTCAATTGTTTACAAAAGTTTACAGCAAGACCTTTGAGAAACTGCCATTTCATGTTTATGATGGCATATTGTTCTTGACATTTCCAACATTACAAATATAAAGACATATTTTGCAGAGGCATTCATGGGAGAGAAGGTCTGTAACTTTATTTTATATAGTTAAAGAAGTGATTTTAAATTCTCAAACGCAGGATAATGCTAATACTATAGCCTGAACAGGATTAGCTACCCCTATTTTGCAGAAAAAATGTGTTGGCAGCCAGCTATGAGACTCGAGCTCACACCTCCATGATTACGTGTCGCGGTGCTCTGAACCATTAAGTTAAACCATTTTATATATGTAACGTGTGTGTGAATACACATGGTCTAGTGGTTAGGGTGTTACACTCACAATTATGAGATTGTGATTTTGATTCCTGGACTGGACAATGCATTGTGTTCTTGAGCAAGACACTTCATTTCATGTTGCTCTGCAACCATTTCAACATCTGATGTATGGCATACTTATGCACCTGGAACAAATGAGCTTATGTGCAACACAAACATTTGATCACTACAAACAAATCATCTTTGTGGTTGTTTGGCAAGAAAATGTGAAACTCTCATCTGATCTGTTTAATGATAGCAGAGTCCATGATATATGTATTGATGTATATACATGTAGTAACTTCTTATATGCTTGTAGTCACTTCTTATCCGAGAGAGTTGGAGGACTAGATTGTGCTCTGAAAAAATTTTTTGCTTAGGTTCCTCTTTTCCAAGATCAATCAGTGATGTTACATTTTAGCTTGGCAATATCATTACTTTGTTGATCTTTTGGATGGTTTGGTGGCTCTATGTGAAATTTTGATGATCTTATCCGAGACAATCATACTACATGTTTCAGCCTTATGATAAAACCGATTGTCAAGTATACAGCTGACACAATGAGAGCAAATAAGGAAATATTTGTTCTGCTGCCATATGACAGAATGTTCTAAATGGTTCACTAAATGGATGCAACAAAATTTACTAAACATTCTCACATGTGCTACAATCATTAACTGCAAATCTACCAAAAATGTTTCTGTTACTTGTATCATCTTTATATTTCACTTTCCTGCAATGATTAGATCTTTATTGAAAGTCTTGTTAGCAACTTCCAGGAGATCTGTAGAAATAATCATTCACACTATTATCACCATCCAAAGTTGGCACATAGACTATTATAATTGCTTTTAAGATTGCTTTTAGATGGATCCAAGCAAACTGAAACAGATATTGGCTCCCAGCACAACAGTGATACATTAGCCGTGCCTCTTAGAGCAAAACCCATACTGTATTGTTAGGAATTCTAATCAATATCAGTAGTGGCTAATTAAAGATTGAATAGTTTCAAAGGATCGATGGTTAGATGTCTCCATTTAAAGAGACAAGTGACAACTACGTTACATTGATATCATGTATGCATGGGGAGAGTTTTTATTTCTACAATTGTTCAGTGTTCTTTCTACTGCAGCAGGTATAAAGGTAGCTTTCTCTATGTGCTAGTAGACCATCTTGCAAATATATGCCCTATACCACTTGGATGACAAGCATGTCAGTCTCCACAGATGCCAAAGCAGTAATTACATTCTGAAATGAGTGTGAATTCAGTGAAGTTTAACTGGAAATTTGATTTTTGTAGGCAGTCTCTCTAGCTGTATGTATACACACTTTGGGATATTATGATCCGGAACAATGCAAATTGTGAATGAATGTCAACATTTGCATTGGTAACAATGACCAAAGGAAGCACTACATGTCAGGGTATATTTGTCTTGGTTTTTTTTTAAACAAGATGGAGACTTAGTGTAGGATACATGCAAACTCAGAGGTTAACACCATTAGTAGCTGCCAGATTATGGAAGAAGATATGTACTGGGTATATTAACCTGCAGGTCCATCTACCATGATCTAGTAATCTGAGACATTGGCAGCAAGATCTATATATCACAGGTGTTATATTGGAATACCCTTTTTAATGGATGACCTAACAAGGCTAATGAACCCAGAGTTGTCCTTTTCTTAGATTGGTTGCCAACCTATGCTAGCCTACTCTTTTGGAATTTCTCAATAATCATTAAGTCTAAGCTGGCTACATTTATTCTTTTGGCAATTGTTTTCATCCTTTTGGGTTCTAGCAACTCTACTCGCTGAAGTGTTGATCTATTCACTGTATGTACTATGTATTTGTTTATGTATGTATTTCTGGATGTGTGTGTATCTCTGCATACATACCTGTGATGTCTATATGCGTGCATGGATGTTGTGTATTTTTCTGGTTTTCTTTTTCAAATTTCTCACCAATAGAAAAGAAACAAAGCTCTCACTAAAATTTACACGATAAACATAAAGTAGGAAGCTATGTAGGTATGTACTGGCACATGTGTGCATACATGTCATTGCATGTGTGAATGTGTGTGAAAAAGAGAGAGAGAGAGAGAGAACATGTGAATCTGTGTTTTGAATTATGCATAAACATGTTTACATTTCTGTATGTGTATGTGCATGGTAATTTGTGTTTTGATTTATGTTTATATCGATGTTTACATGTCTACGCATGTATGTGTACTTAGCACAGGCTGAACTTATGAATATATTTACAGTTCTATTAATGCCTTATAGCACTCTAATTAGATGTGGTTGTTTTGATGTTCTTTCTAGTTTTGTGAAGTCAACTTTCTTAAGGTTGGTTGTGATGTAATTAGTTACATTAACAAGTGCCCTAATAATATAGGTACAATGACTTACGATATTCTTTCTGGTTTTGTGAAGACCAGTTTCCTAAGATCGGTAGTGAGGTAGTTAGTTACATAACCAAGTGGCCCAATAATATAAATCTGTTATAAATCTGAACTTATAATCCAAGTAGAGTCTCATTAGGTCACCATAGATGTTTTCTTTTTTCATTAAACTTGTTGACATCTGCAGGACAACTAATTTCCTCGATTGTTTAAAACTTAGGCTCCTCATAGCCCAGGTTTTACTTACTGACCGATTTGGAAGATTGTTCAAAGTATTCACAAATCAAAATGTGTGTGTGTGTGTGATATATTATGACTGTGTGGTTTATGTGTTTGTTTCCTAGCCGTATGGTTTCAGGTTCTGTTCCACTGTGTGGCATTTTGGGCAAGTGTCTTCTACTATAGCTATGTGCTGACCAAAGTCTTGTGAGTGGATTTGGTGGATGGAAATTGAAAGAAACCCATTGTATATATGAGTATATGAGTGTGTGTGTGTGTGTATATGTATGTGTAACTGTGTTTGTTTACATTTGTGCATCTCTGAAAATTGCTGAGTAGCAAATGGTGATGTTGTTATTTCCCATGTCAAGAAATTGTTTGCTGGCTTTGCATCTTCAAAAATGTTGGAATAAGAGATCACTTAGTTGAAAAACAAGTAAGAGTTGGTGACGGGAAATGCATCTACCTGTAAAAAAAAAAAACATACCTTAATATATTCATCTAAACTGTGCTAGGTTGGAGAAAAATGGACATAAAATGAATAAATGTGTGTGTGTGTGTTTGATACTATGGATGCAATATGAAAAAATCTGATTTTTAGTTAGTATGTATAAGTAAACTCGGGCACAAATATACACAGATGCACACTTGCATGTCCCTATATATTTGTCATCAAAATTTATGGCTTCTTCCATGCTGCCAAATGCTGGATAAGTGTCATGGCATGTGGCAGTTCTTACTAAGAGATATTGCCCTCTTAAATAAATTGGAGGATCATGTCATGATCTTTTGGCAGGATTTCTACAACTCAGCAGCCTCTCTCAGTAACTACATGTACATACAAACACATATGAACTTGTATGTCATCATCATCATCATCATCGCTTAATGTCCGTTTTCTATGCTGGCATAGGTTGGACGGTTTGGCTGAGGTCTGGCAAGCCAGCTGGCTGCACCAAGCTCCCCATATATACAGTAATGTTTTGCTTAGTATTGATTGCCTATAGTACTAAATTTTTCTTGGAGACAGTATATTTATTTCTTTATTGCCCAATGGGGGCTAGACATAGAGGGGACAATCAAAGACATACTAAGGGATTAAGTCGATTTCATCAACCCCAGTGCAAAACTGGTACTTATTTAATCGACACCGAAAAGATGAAAGGCATAGTCGACCTCAGCAGAATTTGAATGCAAAACGTAATGGCAAACGAAATACCGCTTACATTTTGCCCAGTGTGCTAACGATTCTGCCAGCTCACCACCCTATGGAGACAATATATTATTATAATAACTTGTGGGAATATGGAAATATTATGTTTTATTAATGTCCGTATTTCTGTTTCAATGCACCAATTGATACATCTTCATAACACTATTTTATAATGTTAAAGAACTATTACGATAAATGAGTGAAACAACCACCAGATCTTCTCTGATGATGTCTTAGAGCATTTCTCAAATTAAACATCTATTCTTAAATCAGGTTTTCTCAGCATACTTGGTATCCTTTTTTGAAGTTTTACCCCCAATATTCTGTTTGCTATTCTTACTTAGTTCATGTTGCTTCATTGCATTTCTGTCTCTCAAAGTTGTATCATAACAATTAGCTCATTGTTTTGCCATCCATGTTTTTTGTTGGTATTTATCTACTGACTTTCTCTTTGATACTGTAGACATCTTACTTGTTCATGTTCTGTTATGCTAAGCTTTCTTGGTCATTGATTGTGTCTTAAACTGTCTCATTTTCAGTTTTTTTGCTCCCATCCTCTATCACCTCATTCTCTCCCTGCTGTTTCACATCTTTAATTTCATTCCTTGGTAAAGTTTGTTTAAATGTGAAGTTAGAATAAAATTTGCAATAATAGGCATAGGAGTGGCTGTGTGGTAAGTAACTTGCTTACGAACTACGTGGTTCTGGGTTCAGTCCCACTGCGTGGGACCTTGGGCAAGTGTCTTCTACTATAGCCTCGGGCCAACCAAAGCCTTGTGAGTGGATTTGGTAGACAGAAACTGAAAGAAGCCCATCTTATATATGTATATTTATATATATATGTATGTGTGTGTATATGTTTGCGTGTCTGTGTTTGTCCCCCCAACATCGCTTGACAACTGATGCTGGTATGTTTACGTCCCTGTAACTTAGCGGTTCAGCAAAATACACCGATAGAATAAGTACTAGGCTTACAAAGAATAAGTCCTGGGGTCAATTTGCTCGACTAAAGGTGGTGCTTTAGCATGGCCACAGTCACATGACTGAAACAAGTAGAGTAAGAGAGTAATAATGTTAAAAGATAAAAGATAAAGACAGATTATTACTGTCTCTCACTGTCTATCCTATAACATTGAAAGTGAATGACAAAGTATTTTTCTCTGCAAAAAAATGTTTTCTTAGAAAGTATTTCCCAAGAAAATGAAATTCTGAAGAAACACACAAAGCCATGAGTTATACTCATGGATAGGTATCAGCATAGCTGTGTAGTAAGCTTGCTTCCCCACTGCATACTTCCAGCTGCATACATATGCCCATGAGCATATGGCGTAGTGGTTAAGAGCGCATGCTACTAACCCCAAGATTCCGAGTTCAATTCCAAGCAGTGACATGAACAACAACAACAATAATAATAATAATAATAATAATAATAACATCGAAAAATATCTTAGGAATGAGAATCCAGGTTCGAAATTTCCCCAAGACACCTGATGAAGGCTGGAGGGTATATCAGCCGAAATGTTGTGTTAACAACAAACAAGATGAGGAGAAATATCCATCAAATGTAAATAATGTAAATAATGTGCATACTTCCAAGTTTAGTCCCACTGTTGGCACTTTGAGCAAGTGTCTTCTGCAATAGCCCCTTGCTGACCAAGACCTTACGAATAAGTAGATTTGGTAGATGGAAACTAAAAGAAGCTTGTCATATGTGTGCGTGTGTGTGTGTGTATCTGTCTGTCTTAGATTCTGTCTCCTTGTTTTGAAATCACATAATAGTTGTAAGCAGGTGTCACTCTCATGCAAGTGGTGTCCTTCATTTCTAACATTCCATGAAAGCATACCTGGTCATGGGGACATATTAGCTCACTTGGAAACAGGGGAGGACTGGCAACAAGAAGGTCATCTGGCTGTACAAAACTCACCTCAGCAAATTCCATCTGACCCATGCAAGCATGGAAACATGGTTGGTGTGAAAATGATGATAATGATGGTGATCATGATGATGATACTCATACATACTTCTCCATACATCCAAATTGTTCACACATTTGTTTATCCATTACAAGTGGAAAATGGCTGCAACCATAAATCCTGAAAATTCATTTAAGGTGCTATGGAAAACCTCATATTGGGATGTAAAATTGCAGTTGTTGAGGTGATTGGAAGTTGATGAACATCAGGTGCATATAGATGAGTCTATAAACTTGGCCATATCAATATCAGTGGGCAAAATATGTGTCTGCCATGATAACCTCATTGTTATCATCAGACAAGGTGACTCATTGAAGTAACTGAACTATCAACAGTGTGTGTGTGCGTGTGTGTGTGATAATTGTCATCGTTTAATATCCACCTTCCATGCTGGCATGGGTTGGACTGGTTGACTGGAGCCAGCCAGGTAGAAGACCATTGTGTCTATTTTGGCAGGGTTTTTGCAGCTGGATGCCCTTCTTAACACTAACCACCCTGCAGAGTGGACTGAATGCTTTTTATGTGGCACCGATACAGGCGAGGTCTGTTTTGGCATGGATTTTATTGCTGAATACCCTTTCAGAGGTCAGCCACTTCACAGTGTGGACTGGATGCTTTTCAAGTGTACAATTGTACAACAGAATTTACAGAGAAAGTGGGTCAGATACATGGAGGGTAACTCGATCATGAACAGCTGTAGCAGCATATATAACTTAAGGTTTGACCATGTGGAAACACATGTCTGACAGACTGATGACGCTATACAAAACCCTCCTCAATATCTTTGTAAACACTTAATCTATAAAATGATATCTTACCTTAGACAACTTTGGTGAAGAACTTGTTTAAAATAAATGTACTCAGCTCTGTCTAAACTACATTTAACCCTTTAGCATTCAGATTATTCTGTCAAATGTAATGCTTATTTATTCACGTTGTTTTCAATCAAGCATTATCTTGTAACTTTGAGATTTTGATGATGGGATTGTTTATTTTTAGAATGACTTTGCGGGGTAGGTGTGAGAGGCCTGATCTGGTAAGTTTGAACACAAAACAGGTAGAATATTTGGGCTGGATATGGCTGGTTTAAATGCTGAAGTGGTTAAAATAGTGTTTTGACAGTGATTTGGGGACTATCTGCACAGGAAAGAATAGGCCAAATGTGAAATTTCTACATATTATTCACCCAACCTGCCAGAAACAGTAACTAATTTCCCTCATCTCACCCTAACACCTTAGAAAGGGAAGGATAGTTATAATACAGGTCTATAAAACAAAATATCCTGGTTATGAAATACCACTTCTTCTTGTAACTTTTTAAACTTCCTATTTTTGTGGTAAAACTTCCTTAGATTTCTATATTTGAAACAATGTAGTATGTTCACTCTCGGACATATGTGTGTGCCATGTGCGCGTGAGTGTGTGTTTGCTTTGGTGTAGTTTCTCTGTAGTTTTTTTTTTTTTTTTCATGGTACCAGCACTATAAAAGCCATTATGCAGCTCACAAGACTATGAACCCCAAGAGAGGCTTCTTTATGCTAGGAAATGAGTTAAAGTACAAGAGAAGAGACCAGAGAAGAAACGGGGTGGGGGTGGGGTTCTAGCTGTAGGAGAGCTGCATGGTTATTCATACTTTAGAAGATGTTGGAGATGGGGGTGGGGACTGAGGTGCAGCAGGAAAGAGATAAAAATAGCTGTGATAAAGAATAGTTGTCATGAGGTGTGTGGGTGGACCCTCAAGAAGATATCAGGTGAGTAAGAAATGAGTGGAGACAGGAAACAGGAGTGTAGGTGGGTAAAGGTTGTAAAGGTATTGGGGAAGGAGAGGGACAGACATATATAATACATACACACATATGTGTATTATACATACTCTAACCCCACTCTAAGTATGTATATATATATATAAATATATATAATACACACACACACACACACATTAATTCCTCTGTGCCACTTTACTTACATTCACTTCTCTCTAAAATGTGTCAGAGGGTACACTCTGACACATTTTCACCATCATCTCTACCCCCTCTTTCTCTCTACTCTCTCTTTTCCAATTGAGGTAGGCATGTACCTTCTATATAGCAAAACACCTGTTTCTGTCCCTCTGTTATTCTTTAACCTTTCATCACCTGGCTCAAAGCTACCTCCCTCAGATCTACACACCCTCAGATGAGGGGCTCTTGTCTTGTAAGTTACTTGCTGATGTTATTGGTTCCAGTACCTTATAAAAGGTACCCAGTCAGTACACTCTGTAAAATGATAGGCATCAGGAAGGGATTCCAGCCATAGAAACCATGACATAATAAACACTGGAACTTAGCACAATCCTCTATCTTGCTGGCTCCTGTCAATGTTCAGCTCATGCCAGCATGGAAAATGGAGGTTGAATAGTGGTGGTGAATATATATATTATTTATTTTTAGTCATTCAAAAAATATCATAAGATTTATTTTTTCAAAAAATGTGTTTAGATTTCTATATTAATGTAGTATGATATGTGTGAGATCTTCAGAACCAATTTGTGTTTGTTTACCATACCGGAACGGATCAGATGGGTGTTACATCTCATTGCACCTCTGTGAACCTTGATGTCTGGCACATCCAGCAGCAGATAACTGGATAACTGGCTATATTTATTATTTTGTGAGTCATGTATTTTTCTTTGCCATGTTTTTTTATGTCCCAGCATGGACTGGTTGCATTTTTGCTCATTATGCTACCTGTGCTGACTGGTTATTTGTGGTTGGACTGAAGAGTTCTGTCTTGCTTGTACTTCTCATTTTACTGCTATTTGTATTCAGAGAACTGTTGAGAGAGAGAGAGAGGAAATGGAAAAGGTGTTTTGGATCTCTGGCCAATTGCCAGAACTTCAGATGTGATTATATACAAGGTAGTAGTTATCGGTTTAAGCACTCGTAAACTCTACAAATATTTTACTAAAGAATTAGGTAATTTTCATTACTTAGGTGGCCTAATTAATGTCAGAGTTTGTTGAAATGAAACTGTAGTTGCTGCAGTAACAAAAGGTGGTAGAATTTCAGGGTTTTTCTTTTTAATCACTGTAGGCAACAAATTCTTTCTCTCGCTCTCTCCATGTGAATGGACAGCTTATGGGACACAATACAGGAGGGCTATTTGACATGGCATCCTTTTCTTATCACCTCTGCCTTCAGATCAGACCATTGGTTCCTTTCTATGCTGGTTTATGATTTTCATTTACAGAAACTGATCTGTAGGTATGCAGGTTGTGTTGGTTTCTTGCATCTCACCTGTCTGGGACTGTGTGAAAATCTCATGGGCTGTAACCAGCTCCTACATGAAAGTATAGAAAAAATGTATATGGAGAGAGAGAGGGAGGAGTCTATGTGTGTGTCCAGTCCCACTGCATGGCACTTTGAGCAAGTATCTTCTACAATAGCCCAAAGCTGACCAAAGCTTTATAAGTAAATAGATTTGATAGATGGAAACTAAAAGAAGCTTGTCATGTGTGTGTGTACAGACAGTACAGTATTGGAAGAAATTAAAAGCTGATCAAAATAGGATAAAAGAAGGTCAACAAAAGGGGGAAACAATTTATAGTTAAACACTGAAGAAAAAAAACAAATGTTTTACATAAGGAAAAAAATATAAATAGAAGGGAAATATATAAAGATTAAAAAAATAATAAAGAAGCACAAGTGAAGAGTTTGTGTGGTTTACAACATGACTACAAGTGTTTGTCACAGGTGCCAGGTATGGACAGTGAAAGCAGAGAAAGGTGTTATTTTTAAAAATATGTGTATATAAATGCATTCCTTTCCTTCTTGGGACACAAAACTCCACTTGTGAAGACCTGTTGAGGCAAGTGAAGATCAAAATCAAAATCGTAATCTATCAACATCAATGGAATTTGTAGTTGTGATGCCAGTGCCGGTGGCACGTAAGAGAACCACCCGAACGTGGCCGTAGCCAGCGCTGGTGGCACATAAAAAGCACCATCCGACCGTGGCCGTTGCCAGCTTCGTCTGGTCCCCGTGCCAGTGGCACTTAAAAAGCACCATCCGATCGTTGGCGTTAGGAAGGGCATCAAGCTGTAGAAACACTGCCAGATCAGACTGGGCCTGGTGCAGCCTTCTGGCTTCCCAGACCCCAGTTGAACCGTCCAACCCATGTGTGTGTGTGTGCATATGTATGTGTCTGCATATATATGTATCACCACCATTTGACAACCACTGTTGGTTTGTTATGTCCCCATGACTTAGCAGTTTGGCAAAAGAAATCAATACAATAAGTATCAGGCTTAAAAAATAAGTACTGAGGTTCATTTGCTTGTCCCAAAAACTTTTTCAAGGTGGTGCCCCAGCATGGCTGCAGTCTAATGACTGAAATAAGTGAAATTATAAAAGATTATTGTGGTTTCAATAATTGCACTTTTCACTTTTCTATTTCCATATACTGTTTATAACTTCTAGTTATATGGCTTATTGATAGCAAAATTTGCTTATTTTAGCAAAATATGTTTTAAAAAATTGATTCAAGCCAGAGTAACCTTGTTTTACCATTTAACTTTTCTGGTAAACAGAGGTACTGAAGCAGTATGCTATTCGTTATTAAAAGCTCAACAGCATTTAGTAACTTCTGGGCCTTGATTACAATTCTTAAAGAATTTGAACCACAAGTTCATACTTAACAGGCTGTATAATTAAGAAGTTCACTTCACAGTCAAGTGATTTCGGGTTCAATCTAAGTTCTTACTTCTTTGTGAATGAAATTTGGGAGATAGAAACTGTGAAAACACGGAGAGGCTGACCCTGTTATTGAGTGGTATACTGACTCCACCATTTGATGTAACACTACTGCCACCACCACCAATACCATCTGGTTCCTGGATGTCTTTAGGGAAGAGGCTCTCAACTGCAGCTCCTACAGTTATATGCAACCCTCAAGCATCCTTCCAGTGGTCCCTGACAGTTTTCACTCTATAAATATGATAAATTTTTCTTTAATTGATATATGCTTTAATTTTTTTGGTGCAAGCCCCTAAAAATATTCCAGCTTTTGGATCTAGCTCAGATATTGAAAAAGTAGAGAACCCCTGCTTTAGTGGGTTATCCTCATACAGGAGCCAAGTCTCTTGAAGGATCTGTGAAAGCCAGTATGCTCTGCTTTTTCCCTTGACTTTAAAAATAAAATTGTTGAGCCTAGAGAAAGGACTAATGCCCATGGATTTTTTAAATCATCCCAGACAAAGTGAGATCGATGTCATCAATGTTCCTCTCAAGTCAACATAGGCACAGGCATGGTTGTGTGGTAAGAAACTTGCTTCTCAACCACATGGTTCCAGGTTCAGTCCCACTGCGTGGCACCATGGGCAGGTGTCTTCTACTATAGCCTAAGGCCAACCAAAGCCTTGTGAGTGGATTTGGTAGATGGAAACTGAAAGAAGCCCGTTATGTGTGTGTCTATGTATATATACACACACACACACACCATCACTCCACAATTGATGTTGGTGTGTTTATGTCTCCGAAACTTAGCAGTTCAGCAAAAGAGACTGGTAGACTGGCGTAATAAGTCCCGGGGTCGATTTCTTTGACTAAAGGTGGTGCTCCAGCGTGGCTGTAGTATTGCTGCAGCCTTGCCATTTCTTTTAAACACCTAAACACCTCATGTAACATTGCCATTACTTTTTGTCTAAATTTTTAGAAACGATATTTACTCTATGTTGATTGTGTGTGTGTGTGTGTGTGTGTGTGTGTGTGTGTGTGTGTGTGTGTGTGTGTGTGTGTGTGTGTTGACATCCACAGTTGCATGTTTGTATGAGTTGAATGGAATTTATTGTGGTAGATTTTCTGTAGCCTCCTCCTGTCGCCAACCTTCACCTGTTTCTCCTTATGACCAGATATGTTTCCATGAAAGTTTGGTGATGAAGGACACTTCTTGCATGATAGCGAATGTTCATATACAACTATCATGTGAATTGAATGCAAAGGGACAGTGGCACACGCACAAACACACAAAAGGCTTCTTTCAGTCAGCCTATGGCCATAGTAGAAGACACTAGCTCAAGTCATCATGCAGTGGGACCGAATCTCAAACCACATGGTTGAGAAGCAAACTTTCTTACCACACAGCCATGCCTGCACCTATATATATGTGTGTGTGTGAGGATGCATGCCTTGGTGGTTAGGGTGTCACACTTGTGATCACAAGATTGTGGTTTCTATTCCTAGACTGGGTGGTGCATTGTGTTCTTGAGCAAAACACTTCATCAAGCATTGCTCTATGATCATTTTAATACCTGATACTTGGTACACCATGCATCTGTTCAGACAACATCAATTTGATGGAAAGAATAAGCTAATGTATGGCACGAACATTTGATCACTATGAATGAATCATTTGTGCAGATCATTCAGGAAAAAGCTGAATGCTCATACATCATCTTCAACTGGATAGTCCATCATATATATGTAAAATGAAACAGAATCCAAGGTGACTTTTGGCTTGTGCCAGCAAGACTTGAATTGCTTAGTAAAATCAAAAAAATAAATAAATAAATAAACAAAAAAGCAGAGTGAACTTGCTGTGAGGAGTGGCAAATCCGGTGTTCTTCAGGAAAAAACTAATAGGAATGCAATTACAAAGAGTTAACAAAGTTTTACATCCTTTATGTTTGAGTGACTGGCTGAAACTGATAAGGAATGCAGGACCATAGGAGCTTCATATGTGGACAGGAGGTAGTAAGAGAGAGAGAGAGAGAGAGAAACTGAATGAGAGAGATAGAAGAAAAAAAGGAATGAAGTGGGGAGGAGAAATAGGTGTCAAGTGAAAAGGTAGCAAAATTCTTTAATTGCAAAGATTTTTTTTCTCTGCTTGAAGTTTGATATTTTTGAGGTAAATTACCTCAAAAATATAAATATAAATTATGAAATTAGATCCCAAGACAGAGGACAAATTAGCATCCTGTTCAGGTGTTGACAACTCGAATGGAGTACAGAATGTGCCAAAGTTGGACTGCCCAACCTAAAACTAGATGTCTGAACATCCTAATTCTTTGTATTTTATAGGTATTTAGATGACAGTTGGGGGCTGGGGGACATTCTCAAGGATTTATGGAACCATTTGAGATGTTAATGCAAAACAAATTTTAAAATGTAAAATATTAAACTAAATGAAATTCAAGATGAAAACTATTTAAAACAATTGAGATTTCTTTGTTCTTTTATAACATTTATTCATTCACTAGTCATTCTCATTAAATAGTCTTATTAATAATAATTTCTATGTTACCCTGCCACAATTACTGTAGTATTTTTTTTCTTTTTAATTTCTTTTCCAACCCCCTTCATTTTATTGTGAACAAACATCAAAATGTAGTGCCCCTTTTCTTTTAACTCCATTTTTATGTTAACCACTTGAAAAAATAGCTATAGTTATAACGAGGTTGAATTTCACTTAAGCTGTTGTCACACATTATCTGTATCTTGATATGTGACCCACAATATACCGTTTCTACACATGGACACTACACAGCCAGGATACTTATTTCAACACAAATTTCTATCTCACCTCTTATTTGTTCTATCAATAATGATTTTATACTTAAAATGGCTTTTGAATTTCAGTTTCCTTTTAATCGACTTTGGTTAATATGATTATACTGATCAAAGTCAATTTAATTTTAACATTTTACATTTATTAAAGATTCACCTAATTAAAGGGTTTAATTTTTGTACTAATTGGAAAAATAAGTCATGTGAAATAATGTGTCAGATCTATCTCATTTAAATGTAATAAATAGGTTACTGTGACCTATTACACAAATTTTTCAGTATCTTATTTTATTGTATCACAATATGTTTATATTATTGCTAGAAATATAGTATATAAAATAAAAGAAGTAGGTTAATGAATATATTAGTAGTATATTTTTAATAATTTTCTGGCTGTTTTCTTTTAATTAATGCATTGCAAAACTTAGGTTAGACAACCTATATGCATGGTACTTTTTGGGTTTGTAGGCATAGTTTTCTTAGTAAAATTGTTCTGAGTTAATTATGAAGACTAAAAATTTTTTAATTTATAAATATATTAATAGAATGAAAAAAAATTAATGAATGATAATTGAATTTATCAATTTAGAGACGCATTCTTTTCATAATAATAATAATAATAATTGTGTAATCATTTGCCAAACGTATTGTAAATTATGAATCAACAATAAAAAAAGATTTTGCGATTTTTGTTCATGAAATGAAAGGGGAATATTTTATAAAACCGTATTTTTTTTTTGGGGGGGGTTTATCATTTAATTTCTTTGGGATTGAATTATAATTTTTGTAATTATATGATCAGAGTTTTATATATAAAGTAAGTTTCCAGGAGAATAGCACTTTTTCAAAAATTAAATCACTTAGGAAAATAGTTTTTCGTTTAGCAGATCATAATTACTCTGCTTGAAATTTCTTTGTATTTTTTAAATTTTAATAGCATGTGATATGTATTGTTGTATCAACATTTTTCAAATTTTTGATAGTTTTTTTTTATTATTCTCATCATAATGATTTTATGTTACATGATTTTTAGATTATGATTATTTAGAGGTAGAATGATGTGAACACTAACTCCTTGTTCACAAAGTACCCACCGTGAGACATAAAGTGGAACATACCTTTCATAAAACAACTTCTTTTGAGGCTAACTTTTAGAATCTAAAATGTTTTATTGATTATGTTTCAGATGGGAAGGTTTCGATGACTTTGTTTTTGCTTTCAAATTTTTCTTTTGTGATATTTCATAAGAATGTTTTAATGAGAATTGATTTTAAAATATTCCATTGATGATGGAATCATTGTCTAGCTTAATTTGATTTTTATTCGTCCAAGGGCTGAGTGGTTGGAAGAAAGGGAGTAGTGCCTTTCAGATTTGTGATGGAAATAAAAGGGATGGGATAGTTGGGTTAATAATATTCAGTGTGAATTAATGAATTTTAGTGGTTGGACAGAAAAACATAGTTGAGAGGCTTGCTTCTTAGCCCTGGGGTCTTGGGTAAGTGCCTTCTACTGTAGCCCCAGATTAACCAAAGCCTTAGGAATGGATTTAGTTGATGAAATTTGTTAAGGCAGATTTTCTATAGCCAGATGCCCTTCCTGTTGTCATTATCACCTGCTTGCAAAGCTAGGTAATAATTCCTCAGGGCCAGACATTTTTCAAAGAAGACTGAAAACAGTTTCATTTGTATGACAGTACAGCCTGTCCACAATCATCACATGATGTCAAGGGGACACATAAACACAAGCATACTTATACACACACACACACACACACATACACATATGTATGGTTGTTCATGAACATCACTGCCATATTAGTGACACTGTTTGTTTCCAGTCTTCCATGAAAAGGTAAGTATTACCTTGTTTGTGAACAGGTGACAGTTGGCCACAGGAAGAGCATCCAGCTGAAGAAAATTCACCTTAGCAAATTCTGCCTTTATATATGCAAGTATGTAAAAGTGGATGTTATTCTATTTAATGTTGACTGTCAGGAAGAGGCAGTTTCCGATACCATAATAGAAAGTAAAAGTTTTTTGATTTGGGTCAAATTGGTTTCTTGTTTCTCTGAGTGTTACCTGCAATAAGTGTGAGTATTTGAGAGGGAAATATGTTGAATAAAATCATAATCAACTGATCCTCCTGTATTTTCTTTTACTCAAAACCAGGAACTTTTCAGTACCTTTTCATATATGGAACAAACGCCGGTGGCAGGCTGTAAAAAGGAGATTAAGTCACCCCTTCTGTCCTTAAACTGAAGTGGTGCCTTATGCATGTGATAGTGACCCCTTAGCTTCCCATGCCAGTGATACAGTGAGGACATTGGCAGCAGGACATTGAATATCTGACAAGGCAAAGGAGTTCTACACCACTGACTTAAAGGTTATTGTGTCTTAACAGAAGATCTGTACCATCAGGCAACAGTTGGACGTCAGCTAGCAAGTGAAGTGCTACAGCAGGGCAGTCACATTGTTAACCATGTTTGTTGCACTCTTGAACATAACTTGGTACTTGGCATGGAGGCCCAGGAGGCAGCCTGGTGGTGATAGGAGAATGATACCAACTGCCTTAAGCACCTTTCAAAGGTATTTTGTTCTGCAAAAGTCTGAACAGAAAAGTCAGTATTTACCTATGATGGACAACCACTGGTATATATATGTACATACGTACACAAACACACATACATGTATACATACATACATATATATACACATACACACACACATATATATATATATTATATATATATATATATATATATATGTGTGTGTGTGTGTCAAGAAGAAGACCCAAAGGTGTCAGGTAATGCTGAGTAAGTGGTATGCACAGACTATACTTAAGCTCCAGGTTTGGTGATTATGTGAATGAGGAGTCCAATGTAGGTCATATATCGGCATGCGTATATATAAAAAAATTAATAGAATGAGATAAAAATCCAAGGCTGTGAAAGATTTCAGAACATTTATAAAAAGGTCAAGCAGCTGTTTCCAGGATATGTGAGAAAATGGATAAGCAATAGTTATTCTGGATAAGATATGAAATAGTGAGTGAAGTGGAGGAATGAAAACAGACGTGAGATATGCAGGGATATTGTATCCGAAGTTCTATTATTTAGGCAGAATGGTATACGTATAAGTTTCCTGTACCTTGTGTGTGAGTTCCAATAGTATTTAAAATTGGTCATTCCAAGCATAGAGTTTGTATATGGTGGATTCAATAACACTCTGCAAACTCTATGCTTGGAACTTACACAAAAGGTACAGGAAACTTATAATGTAAACTAAATAATGGAACTACAGATACAATATCCCTGCATATCTCATGTCTGTGTTCATTCCTCCACTTCACTCTCTATTTCATATCTTTTCTAGAATAACTATTGCTTATCCATTTTCTCACACCGTCTCTGATGAAGGAATATATAAAATATCCCGGAAACAGCTGTAAGACCTACTTATAAATGTTCTGATATCTTTCACAGCCTTGGATTTTTATCTCATTCTGTTAATTATATTTATATATATATATATCTATACACACACATATATGAGGTGGGCCAGAAAAGTTCCTGGCTTTAAGGATATTGTGAAAGGCCTGGTTGGAGGCCCAACCTTCTTAGTTCTTTTGCAGGGCTTAGGAAAACTGAAGGATCACTGCAGTTAAGTGTGTGAATATGGGAAGGAAATATGTTGAATAAAGTCACAGTAAACTAATCATCCTGAATTTTCTTTTACCCAAAGCCAGGAACTTTACAGCACCGCGTCATATGCACACATCCACATACACACACACACACTGATTAGAGATAAGAAGAACAGTGTTAATTGTTTGTTATTTATAAGTGTAGTGGTGATGTGGGTGGGTATGATTTTTTTTATTAATGTTGTGTACTAGCTGCATTTTTTTTTTTTTTTGTGTGTGTTTTTTTTAAAAATTAGACTTTACTGTTTACTCCTATATTGCAGGATACTTTTGTTGTTGAGATATTGCTCATGGAAGACGTATTTGTTTTATTTGTTCTTGAAAGCAAGAAATATAATGAAGTTATCTCTGTAGGAATGTTTCCTTCAAATTTTCCTTAAAAAAGAAGAAAAAAAAAAAATCTTTAGAAATCGAAATTTTCTGTTCGTAAAGAATGCACATTTTCCAAACCTAGAAACAAAATTATTTCTGGCAGTTTGAATTTCCTAGAATGATTTTATTGTTATTGTTTATTTTTAGCAAATACACTTAGAACAAATTTAGTACTTAATGAATGTTTGGTGTATATAAATTTTGTATCAATTTTTAGAAAAAAAAAATTGATCGTGGGTTCAGTCCCATTGCTTCGCACTTTGGGCATGCATCTTCTTCTATAGTTTTGGGCTGACCAAAGCCTTGTGGTGAATAGATTTGGTAGACAGAAACTGAAAGAAGTTCTTCATATATCTTATGTGTGTGTGTTTCTGTCTGTCCCCCTTCTCCGCTTGACAACTGGTAGTCGATGTGGTTAATCCCTGTAACTTAGCAGTTCAGCAAAAGAAACTGACAAAATAAGTACCACACTTAACCCTTTCATTACTGTATTTATTTTGAGATTTTCTTTGTTTCTTTCAATTAATTTTAAATGCAACCAAGGATTTAGTAAAATAACTTAGTTATCATTAAGCTAGTGTTAGGAACATAATTTGTGGCTGAGGTTTGTTGGAAGATTTTAATTCAAAACTTTTGAAAACAAGACATTTGTACTACAGAGCTGTGGCAGTTTCAGCCGGGTTGGTATCAAAAAGGTTAAAAGGTAAAAAAAAGTACTGGTGTTGATTTGTTGGACCAAAACTCTTCAATCAAAATTCTTTACTTGGTGCCCCAGTATGGCTGCAGTCTAATGACTGAAAGAAGTAAAAGATATAAATAAAACTTTTCTAAAATGATAATAAGGGCTTACTTGCTCTTAGTGATTGCTAAGAAAGAAACTGAAGAATGTTAATGATATGGAGATGATAAAAATACAAAGACGGCTGCAGGTTCTTTTGACAATGAGTTGCTTGGATGTAGAAAGCATCAAAGATGTCTTGATCATTTTTCAATTTTCGCTAATGTTTGACTTAGTTGCACATTCATCTGTTACAGGATAAAGAAGCACTAGAGAGTAATTACACATACCACAAGGTACAAGTTTTAGGAAGTTTATGCAAGATGGGTTTAGTTTATATAGAGCTATGCTCATTATAGTTTTAAGAAAGTTATCTAAGAATAAACTATAACTTGTATTTATTTATTTACAGACAACTTTTCACTTTCTTTTTTTTACTGTGTATTAAAGGGCCAAAATGTTGGTTGAATGGTCCTTGAGTATAGATGAAGCCATATAAATAAGAGTATTAAAACTCAGAAATAGCAAAAATGAAATCCATAAGTGGCCATCCATTAAGACTCAAAATTTTCTTTTTTATCCAAGTTCAGGACTTCTGTATGTTAACTTGTTTCTCTGGTAAAATCTACTGTAGAAAGGTAGTTAGCTCAGTGTAGATGGCATTTCCAAATTCAAAGTACTAGTTAGAATGGAGAGGCTTAGTAATATTTGAGGAATGGTCTTGCTTAGTAAGGAAGTTGATAGGAAATAGTTCCTAGTACTAGTGTGTCTGATGAGCTTATGAGGGATGGGGCTCATGGTTGATTGATCTGCTACAAAAAGCAGCCAAATTTCCATCAAAATATGTCTTGCCATCTAGGATTATATTATATTATTCAATAAGGCTGAGTAAAAGATGAGGTAGTCAAGGCTGGAATGCCTTTGATCAAAGGCTTGACATTAAATAACAACTAGTGTAGTTGGTAGGAGATCCAGCTTTGGAAAACTCAGAAAGCTTTCTGGAAGTAAAGAACAGATTTTACTACCTGCATGTACTGCTATTATGTAATTGTAAATAGAACCGGAAAACAATTTGGCCCAGATGTTTAGATGTCTTAAATGCTTTTGAACTGGAATTGTTCACAGTATAGTAGCACAAGCTGGTGAACTGTTTTAAAGTGTCTTGGGCAGGTTATCCTTTTAGATGGTTGCTAGCTGAGACTGGCAAAACAGTTAATATTTTTTAACCCCATAGATATGTTGTGGCAAAAAAAGCACACTAGTTATTGTGACACAGGAGCAGCTCGGTGTCAGTCTGAGTCTGGAATTCATTGACAGTGGAGACCCTTCCTTAATATCGAATGTTTAGCTTCAAAAAATGGCATATAAGGACTGGGGTAGAGTCACAGCATCATGTGGGGCTAGTTAGATTAGATCAGGCTTTGATGTTTGAGATGATGTCTGAATAAAAGCTGATTGAATTGGTGGGTGAAAAGGGCTCTGAAAGGTGTAAGGATGGGGTGAAGAGAGAAGGACATTGGTCTGCTAAACATCAGTGTTAAAATGTAACGAGAACAAGTGGATCTGATGGTAGTAGACATTTAGACTAGAAATGAGGGTGAGAATACATTGAAGTGGAAGGTTTATGACAAGTTTATGAGTTGAAGTGGAAGCAGAAATGGCATGGGATAAGACTGTGACTGAGGCAACAGACAAAAAGAGAACCATGTTGCTGGAATAGTTTCTTTTATTAGAAAAAAATAAATGTAGAGTGATCCAAGAATATGTTGTGGGTACCTTATGTGAGACTTTTTATCAAAAGTAGTAGATTTATATTATCTTTTTTTTTTTAAGGTAATAAGGAATAAATTAAGTAAGATTTAGTTGCTCTTTCTATCACATTGAGCAACTGTATAATCCTAGACTAATAACTACGAACCATTTTAAAAGCCTGTACAATATTTTAATTTATTTAATAGACTTATTAGAATGTCACCTACATGTAGACTTCTTTAGTTTTAGATGAATGTTTATAGAATAAGTTGTGAAGCAGATTATAGAGGAGTTTCAGATAGGTGATAGAAGCTTGGTGTAGGAAAATGAAAATCCCATGGTAATATGTATAACTTATGCCATGTCTTTAGTGATAAGGTTTCAGTTTATGACCTTATTATCAGTAGTCCAGTGTGTATAATTGTACCTTGAGTTAACCAGCATTATCTACTACCATTTAATAAGTGAGCAAAAACATCTAAAAAAAATTTAAACACAATATGTATTATTTTGATGACATCATTGATAGTGTATTGTGCACAACAATTGAGTTGTAACAGGCCTATCACTAGTAATCTAGCCTGTTTTCTAATGAGTCAACTCAACCCTTGGTTCCCTTGTTATTGACCTTTTAGCATTCACATTATCATGTCAAAAGTAGTGCTCTTTTTTATTCACACTGTTTTGAATTAATAACGTGTTATCATGTAACTGTGCGATTTCAATGATGTCACTGTTTATTTTTAGAATGGTATTGTAGGGTTGGTGTGAGAAGCCAGATTTGGTCAATTTCAACATAAAACAGGAAGAATATTTGGGCCAGATATGGCCCATTTAAATGCTAAAGGGTTAATATTCACTTGTTCATATGTTTTGATAATATAATGTATCTTTGGTTATAACACTTTACTAATCCTACATTGATTTTGAACTTGGAGGGTTTTCTAGCTCCAACATAAGAGGCTTGAAAATTTGTAAATCTCTTGATGGGTATAAAATCTGTCTGTATGAATTTTTAAAAAAATTAATTGCTAAAGCGATGCTTTTAATATCTTATTAAATTTAATCTGTGTAAATATATATTAATCTGAATTAAGTTAATTTGTTTCCTAGTAATTAATCTCTGCTTAAGTGTTTTACTAGATTAAGAATTAAACTATAATGATTAAATCTATCTCTAGACACAGCTAATTGGCAAGGAAAGTGGTGGACTGTTGGATAGAATATTTTATACTACTCATTTACATTTTGAGTTGAAATCTGGAGATTTAGTTTGGACAGGTCTTTGTTTTATCATCTTCTTTGAGATAGTTTCCAAATTTTGAAATTAGCTTTCATCACACCTCTTCCTGTTTTCTCCAGTATTCCTCTGCCACAATTTTCTTTCTCTTGAATCTCATGGCACTTCTCTGCATATGTTATTAACCAAAAGCATTATGCCCTCATTACATATTTTGCACACTACAGCTGTTTTTTCTTATATCCAGATTTTCTCTCTGCTTATTGGTACTATGTCACTCATCATCATCATCACCATCATTATATAATGTCCATTGTCCATGATGGCTTGGGTTTGACAGTTTGACTAGAGCTGACAAGATGGTGATCTGCATCAGACTCCAGTCTGATTTGGCATGGTTTCTACAGCTTGATGCCCTTCCTAATGCCAACCACTTTACAGTGTGCTAGGTGCTTTTATGTGGCACTGCTTTCATGTAGCAGCACAACAAGTGCTTTACCCCATCAAAGGGACCAGTCTTAATACTTCTGCTGCAGTGTATGCGTCTTCTTGAGTACAGCAAGGCACCAGGAATCTAAGTCCTCATACATACAAAACGTTACACAAGTATGCTTTTGTCATTTCTCTTCAGCTTTTGCACATCTTCTGTATTCAGTGTCCACTGTCTCACTACCATGTGGTATTGCACTTTGCTTGCAAGTAACATAAAATCTACCCTTTGCTTGAAGTGAGAACCTTAGTGTTACCAGCCAGGGACAATATAGCTCACAGAACTCTTCCCACCCCTGTTCTTATTCTGGATGCTATGGCCTCAGCAAATCTATCTTCTCCACAATTTACTTGGTTACCCTGGAAACAGAAACTATCAACAACTATGGAACCTTACAAACATAAAGGGGAAAAAAAAACCCTTTTTCTTTTTTTTTTTTGCCAGATTCTCCTGTAATATTAAACAATGACATGGTAATTAAATGATGTGTATGATAAGAATCAAAGATGAAACTGGATGTCTATAAGTTTGCATGATCCCTAGCATAATAAAATGTGGGAAATGCGTGACTGGGCAGGATGGATTACAGGCATAAGCCTTTTGCTGTGGAACTTTTAAACAGATGTTAATGTATCTTGTTTGTACATAAAAGAATTAAGGAGATTGCCCTGGAATGTTTTACTTTCGCTTTTCATCAAAGTACAAGTACCTCTCATCATTCTTCACACTAAGAAAACTTGTAGCAGACAGAATTTAGCTTTCATATCTAATTTGCATTCAGTGTGTTCATTGGCAACATGGCTAAGCATGTATGTGTTGTATGTGTGTATGTATAGATATTGCTTGAACCTTCAATACCGGCATTGTAGAGATACCTCAATGGTGTATTGTACACCTCTCCTCTCCATCACGTATCTGCTAATGATTTTTGCTTGTCCATTCAATTTTTTTTTTCCCTGTCCCCTTCTGTTCTGAGATGACTGGTCTTTGCAAGGCCACTGGATCTTCGTACATGGCCATATTATCCTTCTTAGCTTTCTTTTCATTGCCATTGTGAGAAGATTTTCATGGGGTTCAATGCGATTCTTGATGTTTCATGAACCTGCTTCGTTTTTGATAGGGTTCGTGAGCTAAATACTCAAGTTGCAATTACTCTCATTTCTAGTGTGTGTACGTGCGCGCAATATATATATATATATATATATATATATATATATATATATACGATAGTGGCAATTCCTGATTCTTTGGTTGCCAGTTTAAACATTTCACTATATATAATTCTTGTTCCTGACATTTCTGGCTGTAGTTGACACTCGGGAGTGAAGTGGGTTCTCAACAGTTACTTTCAGTCACCACATCTCGTCGACATTGCCTGTAACGGATATTTTTTTTTTCATATTATTTCACGTAATCATTTTATGTATTCACACACACACACCATACACTTTTTCCACTGAGATAAGCTTCTTGGAATTTAACGGTTGCATTAATTAGTACAAGGGAGTGAGGGAGGCTTTTAAAATTAATGCGGCTGATAACCACTCGGCATGTTGAAATACGTTAGTACCTACGTTGTAGAACGTAGTTTATGAACGTTAAAATCTATAGTAAAAAAAAACAGCCGCAGTGTATTATATTGACTGAAGCTTGGAAGAGTAAGTGTATTAGAAACAAAATAAAATATACATTTTATGAATGACTGGATAACCAAACACTCGAAGAGGCAGTGTCAAAGGAGATAACTCTTATAAGTTATTGTGAAATAGTTATGTCCCTTGACCTTTTACTTTCCAACTCTTTTCCTTCGTGTTTCTTAAGTCTTATTTCCGTGACTGTAAAAAAAAAAAATAATTAAAAAAATCGAGTACATGACTCGTTGTTTTTAAAATAGAATAAATAATATTCTATTTTATCGAAACGTTGCAGTATATTAAAATAGAGAAATAAAGTAACCCAAACTGGAAATAAAATACTTAGTTTTTACACACACACACTCCACACACAAATATGTATGTACGGACATGCCGCTCGCGCGCGCGCGCACACACGTACACACACACACACACTATTATGTACATGCTGCTGAGCCTGGATACTACACTGAAAAAATAACCCCTCAGTTTCATAAATCTGAAATTATATCAATGGGTCCATGAGTTTTGGGGACCTACTGCTACCGGGACTACATCCCTTAAAATAAAACTGCTTGTGATATACATACAGCATGCCTTGGACATATAAATCTGTCTGACCACATCCTTCTCAGAATCTATCCACAGCTGATTTCTTTGTAAAAGATAGTGTGTGTAGGGGTGGATATCATTTCTTACTTTATTTATCAGTTCCAAAATGGTGAAAGGCCAAATTGAATGCAGCTGGATTTGAACTTGGAGTGCAGATGACAAAATGACAACTGTAAGACAATTTATCCAATGCTCTAACAGCTCTGCCAAATCACCTTTCAGCATTACTTGGCAGGCTTACAAAGAGTAAGTCCTGGAGTCAATTTGTTCAAGTAAATGCAGTGCTCCAGCATGGCTGCAGTCAAATGACTGAAACAAATAAAAGAATATATATATATATATATAGCCTTGTGAGTGGATTTGGTAGACGGAAACTGAAAGAAGCCCGTTGTATATATGTATTTGTGTGTCTGTGTTTGTCCCCCTAGCATTGCTTGACAACCGATGCTGGTGTGTTTATGTCCCCGTTACTTAGCGGTTCGGCAAAAGAGACCGATAGAATAAGTACTGGGCTTACAAAGAATAAGTCCCGGGGTCGAGTTGCTTGATTAAAGGTGGTGCTCCAGCATAGCCACAGTCAAATGACTGAAACAAGCAAAAGATATATATATATATAAGTCAAGGTGTAACTAAGTCATTACATAGTTTTCCTTTATTGGAGTAAATTTGGCTTACAGCTGTTTCCAGTAGTCATTATAGGTACATTACCGATAAGCTAACTCAGTTGGTCTAGTGACGAGTTGAGAAAAATCAAACAACCTAAAAACTAATGCTATTTTCGTCAGAGCCATTTCTGGTTTCTGACAAAAGTAGGATTAATTTTTTTTAGGCCGTTCAATTTTACTAAACTGATCAATAGACCAGTTGAGTGAATCCATCAGCAACACACCTATAATGACTACTGGAAACAGCTGTAAGCCAAATTTACTCTAATAAGGGAAAAATATGTATTGTCCATTATTTATAGCTTGTCTTACATATTACCCTGTTTAAAGACCAGTTTGTCTGGAGCCCAACCATGGATTTACAATACAGAATTGTGATGACCCTGCCATAAGAATACTTGGAGTTCTTTACCAATCTAAACAATATTGTTAGACTGGTGTGCCAACAGAGAGCTTACGAAGTATGTTGCCCAGATTGATAATCCCTCACTATTAGCTCCTCCTACCCTCCTCATTCTCTCTTTCTCTATATATATGAGAGTGAGCGAACCTCAAGATCAATCAAATCAGCTGTTTAGCTATTTAGTTTCAGTAATGTGTGTATGCTTATCTCGCACATACACACACACACACTGAGGTGTTATCATAATAGATTGGTTGTTTTATTAGCATTGGTGAAAAAGAAGAGAAAATCTTTGTGGTATTTCTTGCAGCTCATTACATTCTAAGTTCAAATTCTCTCTATGTCTATTAGTACACCAAGTGAAATGCTTAACAGTTTTTCGCCCATCTTTATATTCTGAGTTCAAATTCTGCTGAGGTTAACTTTACCTTTCATCCTTTCAGGATCAATGAAATAAGTACCAGTTATGCATTGGGGTTAGTATAATCTACTAGCCCCTTCCACAAAATTTCAGGCCAAGGTTTATTATTATTATTATTATTATTTAACAAGGTGGTAAGCTGGCAGAATCGTTAGCATGCTGGGCAAAATGCTTTGTGGCATTTTGTTTGTCATTATATTCTGAGTTCAACTGATGTCAACTTTGCCTTTCATCCCTTTTGGGTGGGTGGGGTTGATAAAATAAGTTCTAGTTGAATACTGGGGTCAATGCAATTGATTTACCCCCTCCTCTGAAATTGCTGTGCATGTGCCAAAGTTTGAAATCATTATCATTATTGTTATTATTATCATTTATCTGGAACATTGCCAGATACTTGCTGCACTCTACCAGCTGGGTCATGAGGTCAGTGGAAAGTCAACTCTCACATTCAGCAGAACTTTAGTGGAGTATATGAGTGATGTTGACCTTAGACCAGTTCTAGGTTTTGATGAGATCAGTGAGGGTAGTCTCTTCTGGAGGACTTTCAGGCTGAGCATTATGGACAACTTTCCAAAAGTTCTTCATTTGGTAATGGGATAAATTTTGCAGGATATTTTGGGATAAACATTGCAGGCCTGAGCTGCCAGAAATCAAACCTGTTTTGAGATGTGTACTGGGGTGATATAATTACCTTACATGCACTCATTCAGAGTCTGTGTATTACTGATTTATGGGTTTGTATTGAGCAGCTGTTATTACATGAGGGATGGATCCAGCTGTCAGCCAAGTCTATCATGAAAGTCATTTGACAAGTAAGAGCAGAAAGCATTAATA
Source organism: Octopus sinensis (assembly GCF_006345805.1). Lineage (NCBI taxonomy): Eukaryota > Metazoa > Mollusca > Cephalopoda > Octopoda > Octopodidae > Octopus > Octopus sinensis. Next base: position 29,900,727 of record NC_043016.1, on the reverse strand, counting down.
CTTCTAAGTTAGTTACTATCATGAAAGTCTTTTGTTTGATTCTGTATATCATCATATGCCTCTTTTCCATCATACATCTGTTTTCCATGCTGGCATGGGTTAGACAGTTTGATTGGAGATGGTAAACTGGAGAGCTGCACCAGACTCCAATTGTCTGTTTTGGCTTGGTTTCTATGGCTGGATGCCCTTCCTCATGCCAACCACTCCACACACTCTATTAGGTCTCTTTTACATGTCACTAGCATGGGTGCCTTTTACATGTCAACAGCACGGGTGCTTTTCACATGTTAGCAGCACAGGTGCCTTTTACATGTCATTGGCATGGGTGCATTTGCATGTCAGCAGCATGGAGCCCGTACAGGAGCCTTTTATGTATCAGTGGTGCCTTTCATGCCTCACCAGAACTGGCCATGACCATGATTTCACTTAGCTAAGGTTTTTTTTATTAATATTTTTGATAAAAGTGGTCATTTAAAAACAATAATAACACTTCAAAGAAAAATAATCTAAGATCAAAGGTTGACTATCTTGAATCAAACAACACAAAGGATCCTTGTTTTCTAATATTTTTACTAGTTTCATTAGTGTGGCAAAAGATAGCTCTTGCACTCCAAGAGTGTAATGGGTGCTTTTATGTGCCACTGGAACAGGTGCCATGCAAATGGCACCAGTATCTGCCATGACTTTGATTTTACTTGGCTTGATGGGTCTTTTTCTCAAGCACAACATAATACCAAAGGTCTTGTTCATTCATCATTGCTTCCTTGAGGCCTAACACACAAAAGGTGCTTTTCACATGCCACTGGCATCGGCCACCTTGCCTCAGTTAATTTTGAAATTATGAAGGAGTTAATAAAGTAACTTTGTCATTATTAAGTTGGTGTTTGGAACTTAACTTAACATGAATTTTGATGCAAGGCTTAATTTGGGTTACTTTGAAACAGGTAGTGCATAATATAGAATCAAGGGTGGTCTCAGGTGGGAGTTAATATCAAAAAGGTTGACAGTACAATGTCTGTAGACTAAATAATTACAAAAATCATTTTTATCCATTCAAGATGCCAACAATTAGACTTAATGGTTAATGTGGAAGTCTGGGTTACTCTCCTATATTTGATAAAGTGGCCATTTGAAGAAGGGTGGGGGAAAAATGCACATATTTTTACATACGCTGATCTGTAACTTTGGAGGGAACCTGCGGAAGAGGAAGACATAGGAAAAGGTGATGAAGCATGATCTTCAAATTTTGGGCCTCATGGAGGCAACAAATGACCAAGACTTTTGGTGATATGCTGTGCTTGAGAAGACTCATCAAACTGAGTGAAATCGGTCATGGAAAGCAGATGTTAAATGATGATGATGATGAGGGTGGACCAAAAGTCATGCACAAAATAAGTTCAATATGCTCCAGACTTGTCAAAGACAGGCTAATTTTTCTAAAATTGAATAAAATAAAATAATGTACTTCTACATGAACAAAATAATATGAATAAATTGTCAAAATGCGTTGGTGTGTGACTCTTGACCCACATTGCACAGTTCATTTAACTAATGGAGGAATAAGAGTTATTGGGGGTAGATATTATCCTAATAACTTCAGATCACAATGTACATTATCAACAAAGAGAGTACAAAACTGAGGTTGCTGTACAAAACACAAATTGTCAATAGAGCTAGTTTATTGTGCAAAAAAAAATATAATACTAGTAGTGGAATCAAGAAGTAGGTTTGATGTTAGTGGGTTGCAATATTGAGAAATTTATGAGAGTGTCTGTATTTGTCCCTCCAACATTGTTTGAGAACCGATGCTGGTGTGTTTACATCCCCGTAACTTAGCAGTTCAGCAAGAGAGACCGATAGAATAAGTACTAGGCTTACAAAGAATAAGTCCTGGGGTCAATTTGCTCAACTAAAAGACAGTGATCCAGCATGGCCATAGTCAAATGACTGAAACAAGGAAAAGAGTATATATATATATATATATATATATATATATATATATGAAAAAATATCATTATAGAAATCCATACCAGTCTGGAATATGGACAATGATAGAAAAGAAATATTTTTAAAACTATGTTTTTTTTGTTTTGATGAGATTGGAGTGGAGAATGTTTAAGTTGTGAATTATTTTTTATTATTTCTGCTATTATTAAAATATTAACGATATCTCAGTACATCAGGCATGAAACTCCATACACTTTTTCTGTGGATATGAATAAAGTACAAGTATCTGATATACAAAATTAACTCAGTTTTATTATTTTAAAAGTTAAGTTTTCAGATAGGTGTTTATTAATTATCATATACAAATCCTAAATAATCATCATCATCACCATCCTTTCACGTCTGTTTTCTGTGCTGGCATGGGTTTGATGGTTTGACTGGAGCTGGCAAGCTGGAGAGCTGCACCAAGTTCCTGTCTGATTTGGTTTGGTTTCTATGGCTGGATGCCCTTCCTAGTGCCAACCACTTTATAGTGTGTGCTGAGTGCTAGAGGTGGCAAGGTTGAGAGCTGCACAAGGTTCCAGTCTGATTTGGCTTGGTTTCTACAGCTGGATGCCCTTCCTAGTGCCAACCACTTTATAGTGTGTACTGAGTGCTAGAGGTGGTAAGCTGGAGAGCTGCCCAAGGTTCCAGTCTGATTTGGCTTGGTTTCTACAGCTGGATGCCCTTCCTAGTGCCAACCACTTTATAGTGTGTACTGAGTGCTAGAGGTGACAAGCTGGAGAGCTGCACCAAGTTCCAGTCTGATTTGGTTTGGTTTCTATGGCTGGATGCCCTTCCTAGTGCCAACCACTTTATAGTGTGTACTGAGTGCTAGAGGTGGCAAGCTGGAGAGCTGCACCAGGTTCCAGTCTGATTTGGCTTGGTTTCTACAGCTGAATGCCCTTCCTAGTGCCAACCACTTTATAGTGTGTGCTGAGTGCTAGAGATGGCAAGCTGGAGAACTGCACCAGGTTCCAGTCTGATTTGGTTTGGTTTCTACAGCTGGGTGCCCTTCCTAGTGCCAACCACTTTATAGTGTGTGCTGAGTGCTAGAGATGGCAAGCTGGAGAACTGCACCAGGTTCCAGTCTGATTTGGTTTGGTTTCTACAGCTGGATGCCCCTTCCTAGTGCCAACCACTTTATAGTGTGTGCTGAGTGCTAGAGATGGCAAGCTGGAGAACTGCACCAGGTTCCAATCTGATTTGGCTTGGTTTCTACAGCTGGATGCCCCTTCCTAGTGCCAACCACTTTATAGTGTGTACTGAGTGCTAGAGGTGGCAAGCTGGAGAGCTGCACCAGGTTCCAGTCTCATATGGCTTGGTTTCTACAGCTGGATGCCCTTCCTAGTGCCAACCACTTTATAGTGTGTGCTGAGTGCTAGAGGTGGTAAGCTGGAGAGCTGCACAAGGTTCCAATCTGATTTGGCTTGGTTTCTACAGCTGAATGCCCTTCCTAGTGCCAACCACTTTATAGTGTGTGCTGAGTGCTAGAGATGGCAAGCTGGAGAACTGCACCAGGTTCCAATCTGATTTGGCTTGGTTTCTACAGCTGGATGCCCCTTCCTAGTGCCAACCACTTTATAGTGTGTACTGAGTGCTAGAGGTGGCAAGCTGGAGAGCTGCACCAGGTTCCAGTCTGATTTGGTTTGGTTTCTACAGCTGGATGCCCTTCCTAGTGCCAACCACTTTATAGTGTGTGCTGGGTGCTTTTAATGTGACATTGCATGAGCCCTCTTTCATAGCACCAGTTGTGGCACTGGCACAGGACCCATCGAGGCCGATGATCCTCACTTGGGAATACAGCCTTAATAACACTTCTGCTGTGAAGGAGAGGTCTTCTTGAATACAGTAAGATACCAGGTACTTCATCCCATGTCTTCCTAGGTCTCCGTCTTCCATATTTTCCATCCACTTTTAGAGATTGGCACTTCTTTATGGAGTTGTCATCATCCATCTGTATCATATGACCAAACCAATAAGATTACTGTTTTTGCATTTGTTTTCTAAAATTCCTGCTGTGAAATCAAATCAAATTAAACTTGGAACATATGAGGAGAGTACAAATTGTTGTGAAATGCACTAAGGACACATCACCATTAATAAGGTCACAAGGTGTGACAAAAGGACTTTACTAACACAGAGTCAATTAACTAATTAATTGTCAATAAACTGAACTGAACTAGAACTTGTGTGTGTGTTTTATTGGTAGAATGACTATCCTAAAATACAAACAATAAGACTCATTTAAACTAACGCTTTAGAAATTATTCTGTGTGTGCATGTGTGTGAGTACATATGCATGTGTGCACATTTTCATATTTGCACATGTGTATGTATGTGTATTACAAAATAAAGCAACATTAGCTTTGTCTGAGAAATCTATGATTTGCTAAATTAGAAATAACAAACTCTATAATTAATACTCTTGCTATAGATGAATTGCTGTTGGCATGGATGATGTTTTTCAAATTGCAAATAAGCTATTTATAACAAAAATGATTACAAGATAATTTTCTCTGATTTTGTTCTTAGGACTAGCTTCAAATAAGAACACAAAGTAGAGTATATCCTAACAAGTGAAGACCAACCGTAGACAAATATTTCATTGTATTTATAGCTTTCATTCCATCTGATTGTTATGTTGACTATTTCTCTGAATAATTTCCATTGTAACTAATTAGTAATTTAATAGTCCTCTTATTTCTCTACTCAAATATTAATGGTAGGAAACAAAAGAATAAATTATGTTGAATTCATTTTTGAATGACAGGTTTGCATTAAGGAATCACTGCAATTATATGGCTTTATTATCAGTAGGCAGATATATATTGTAAATTATCAAGGTTTCTGTTCCAATTCTTGATACTACAGTTGTTGTTTGGCCCCAGATTAAAGAGCCCTATGATCAAACATTCCAGCTGTTACTATCCCTTTATTTATTTATTATTATTTTTTTTTAAATAATGGTGCCATGTTAAAAGCACCCAACCCATTCTATAAAGTGGTTGGCATTTGGAAGGGCAACCAACTGTAGAAACCATACTAAATCAGACTAGAGCCTGGTGCAGCTCTCCAACTTGCCAGCTCTGGTCAAACCCTCCAAGCCATGCCAACATGGAAAATAGATGTTTAAGGATAATGATGATGCTGATTAGGAGAGAAATGGTAGCCACCCGTGGCACCTTTTCAGGGTCTCTGAGACTAGTGGCAGTAAATTATCCTAAGATTGGAGAACCTGTTTGAATGTTTCCAACAGCTGACAATAAAAATACACACAAAGATTATCGCTGGTTTCTGTAATTTAGTGCTTTGGATAGAGAAATTGCTACTTTTCTTGTTAGTAAGACCTGTCTATATCTTGACATGCTGTGATAAATTTACCAAATTTATCATTTCAGTCCTTTTGTATTTTTCTCTCTTTTTTTACTTATTTATTTATTTATTTATATATATATTTATTTATTTATTTATTACTTGCTTGTTTGAGAAACAAGTGCTTCAATTAATTTTTATGCTGAATCTGAATATTATTTTCTTGAGCATTCGAAAACAATTATATCCACCCCCACCCCCCCAGCACACACACATACACCACATACGCACACACACTCACACTCATGACAAATGTTTAAATCTTATGATCAAGATCCATTTAGCTGAGCCAACTACAAAATACTTTGTTATTGATTAGATTGTTTGGATGGCTGGTCCAAGGTGAACTGGGATAATGAATTTTATAGCAGATTAGCTTAGGCTTATTTGGCACCTGACAATAAAAAAAAAAAAGAAAGCAAAAAACATAGCAGCAGCAGCAGCAGCAGCAGCAGCAGTAGTAGCACCTTATTGTCCTCTGTAGCTGTAAACTAGTCTAAACAATGATGCAGTAAGCATGGTGGATCAGAGACGTTTTCGTTGGTATGCTTTTATACAACGGATGGAGCCTAAAAGGATGTCAAGTAAGATGGAAAGCTTTAGCAGCTGTCTTAAACCGAAGAAGAAATGGTCACAAATCGTAAGGAATGCTGCCGAACGTCGAGGGATTTCGCTGAGAAAGACACCTCATCATTTGGATTCTCCTTCAAATGGCCATAACTTGCCCAGGAAGGATGTTGATCCGCCCTGCGAAAAGGAGCCCAGCAACAAATCCTTTCTCAATGGATCAAAGTATGTCGTTTGTTTTTTTTTTGTTGAAGAATTCGTAAGGATTTAATTATTTACAAAAAGAAATGTTGAGTTGTTTTAAATATTTCAGTATATCATCATCATCATCATCATCGTTTAGCATCCGCTTTCCAAGCTAGCATGGGTTGGATGGTTCAACTGGGATCTGGGAAGCCAGAAGGCTGCACCAAGCCCAGTCTGATCTGGCAATGTTTCTACGGCATATATATATATATATATATGTTAAAATAATTGCAAAGAAAGAAAGAAATTAACAAATATTTTAGGAATTCAAAGGTCTGAGATTTTGTACTGTTACAACTTATTGAATAACAGTACTTTCATTATACACTTACACACACACACACTCGTGTGTGTTTATGTGTGTGTATATATATAAACTCTCCCTCTCTCTCTGTACATATATATGTATGTGTCTATGTGTATATATGTTTATATATATATGTTTATATATATATATAATATATATATATGTTTATATATTCGTTTTGCAAGATTCTTGATATATATATGTATATGAATATATATATATATAATATATATATATATAATATATAATATATATGAATATATGTCTATATATATATATATGAATATATGTCTATATATATGAATATATGTCTATATATATATATATGAATATATGTCTATATATATGTATATATATATATATATATATAATCTCTTGTTTCTAATTTCTTAGTTTCTCTTTCAACCATGTATCAGTTCATCAAGTTAGTATTTTCTATCCCACTAATTATTGTTTTCCTACTATTTCTGATTAGATTAGACACTTCTTAACAAATGGTTTGCATTCATTGATACCTCAATATCATGTGTGTATTTTTTTTTCCTCAGAAAATAGTCCATTAGGTTGTATCAAAATTGTCACTGAGGCATATGCTATATGAAATTTTTATTGAAATTTTGTACATCTATGTATGTTTATATTGAAGTCAACATTCTATAAAGCACACACATTTTAATCTTGCTATTTATATCTCTTGGCAAAGAGTTTATAGCATTGATCTTTGCCTTCTCTTGTCCATCTCTCCAGGTTTTACTTAAAGACCATTATGTTCACAGAATACACCACATAAAAAAGCCTCTCTGTGTTGCATGTTTCATGCATACCTCTTGAAGGCATATGATGAACAGATCTGTACATGTAATTTATGATTAATTAATCTCATTTGGGGCTAATTATTTTATGTTATTTAAATTACTTATTTTGGTTAAGGTTGGGTGATTCTGGAAATTCAGCAGTTGAGTTGCTATATATAACTGGATACTCTGGATGTATACAATTGAAATTTTCTTTCATTAACCTAATCCCTTATTCTTTACTATTATATTCACCATATATATATATATATATATATAATTTTAATCCAAACGGGGAAAACAAAAAAACAACAACAGTGGAACAATTACAGTATTATTATTATAGGCGCTCAGGAAATATGGAAGCAGATATCTACATATATATATATTATATATATATATATATATATATATATATATATATATATATATATATATGCATACATACATAGATACATACATACACAGTTTATTGTTCTGTTAAGGTAAGATTAACAAAAAAATGTGCTTGCAGTTTATATTCTTTTTTCCCTACATATATTTCACTATTGCCATTATTTGCACCCTCTGTAGTGTTCCATGTGCAATTGTTAGCTCTAATCTCACTGGTACTAGATGTATATCTAGCTGTACACACAAGAAATATCTAATATATATATATATAGAGAGATATTGGTATCCAGAAGACCCAAGGTAGCAGGTAATGTCTCTGATGAAGGAATATCCCTAATATCCCAGAAACCACTGTAAGACTATCTTTCTCTTTATAAATGTCCTGAAAAATCCACACAGCCTTGGCTTTGTTCGTCTCATTTTATTTAATATATATATGTATATATTAAATGATGCCAATCTGTCACAAGGTTTACCCACTTACAGTAGAATAGACTGGAATAATATGAAATGAAGTGTTTTGCTTAAGAACACAACATACCACCAGTATTAGAATCAACAGCATAACACCCTAACTTCTAGGCCACACAGCTTAACTCTCACAAATGTATATATGCACATATATATGTACAGGATAAGTAGGTAGACATGTAGGTAGGTTGGTAGATAGATAGACAGGCAGACAGTGGGACAGACTGATAGATAGATAGATAGACAGACAGACAGACAGAGAGATAGACAGACAGACAGACAGACAGACAGACAGACAGACAGACAGACAGACAGACAGACAGACAGACAGACAGACAGACAGACATAGATAGACAGACATAGATAGACAGAGATAAATAGACAGATAGATAGACAGATAGATAGATAGATAGATAGATAGATAGATAGATAGATAGATAGATAGATAGATAGATAGATAGATAGATAGGTAGATAGATGTGTTATTGAAGTTGATAGACCAGTGAAGTGTCAGAAGTAGAGGCAGAGATTATTGTATTCTAATTATAGCCTATTGGAAGATAATCATGTTATGTTAGAGAAAAACAACTGTTTTCTGTTTTACAATCTTAACAAGGCCACAATCAAGCTTCTTTATGTTTAAATTTAAATGTTTAATGACTTCCAGTGGTAAAACATTGTAATACATTGCATGTTCAGCTGCTTAATTTTTAGAAGTTAAATTTTATTTTATTTATATTCCGTATTGGCTTAAATTTTTGGTAAGGTCTTAATAGGACATTTAATATTTGATCCTATCTATTTATCACTGTGATGATAGAAGTACACATGACATTTTTGTCAGTGTGAAAATGTGATAGGCTTGGTTGGAGACCCAACCTCCTCAGTTCTTTTACAGGGCTTCAAAAAACTGAAGGATCACTGCAATAAGTTTGTGAATCTGGAAGAGGAATATGTTGAATAAAATCATGATTAACTGATCCTCCTGTATTTTCTTTTACTCAAAGGAACTTTCCAGTACCACCTTATATAAAGTGTGTATGTATGTCGGTGTATATAGTCAATGGGGTGCAGTATGTGTAACCTGTGATACCATATAGCAATGCATGTAGAAGTCTGTATATTTTAATGTATGTAGAGATTTGTATGTAGTGTGTGTAAGATGTATGGTATATAATAATTGGATGTTGAAGGTTATATGAAGTGAAGGTATGCATGTGGTGTGTGAACGATATGTACTAGTGTATGCTAGTGAATATAGAGGACTCTGTGTGACGTAAAACCACATGAGGTGGAAGATTTGAGATAGTGTAAAGTAGTATGTATGTGTAAGAACGGGCATGGTTGTGTATATATGGCTTTGAAACCCAGTCTGCATCATTATCTGAATTGTACAAAAGTTTTAATCAACTGATCTTTAGTTACCCTGTTGCTGTTTTTTTTTTTCTTTCTTTTCTTAGACTTTAACGTCTCTAAAAGTTCTTGTTTTCTAATATTGCATTATTTCAGTTGATGGATTATTGCCTTCTCAAATATGTGAAATGTATCTAATATGAGGAATACTTCCCAGAGATATTTTTCTTCAGCCATATTGTTGATATCCATAATCAATTTCACTATATTCTCCATACATACATACATATATCATCATCATTTAACATCCGTTTAGCATGGGTTGGACGATTTGACTGAGGTCTGGTGAATCAGACTCCAGTCTGATTTGGCAGAGTTTCTGCAGCTGGATGCCCTTCCTAACGCCAACCACTCCGTGAGTGTAGTGGGTGCTTTTACGTGTCACCAGCACTAGGGCCAGTTTGGTGGTACTGGCAACGGCCACGCTCAAATGGTGCTTTTTACGTGCCACCTGCACAGGAGCCAGTCCAGCAGCACTTAGACAGCTGTTTAGCAATGTATCAGAAAAAGGAAAACTATAATTGTCATTAAATATGACTGAGGCTGTTAAAATAGCTACAATGCTAGAAATAAGAGCTTAAAGTGCTCTGATGTTGCAGTCAACATACATAATTATATACACATATACACACTGACAGCGACTATAAACAGCCAAAAATGGCAGTCCTTGTACTATCAACAAGGTCAGCACAACTCACCAGTTTCTAGACAACATTGTCAGCAGTCTTTAAGCCAAAACCATCAATGTTATAGGGATGTCATAACAGCCACTTTCAGCTGTTTTCTGTCGCTGTCAGTATGTATGTATACAATTATGTGCATTGACTGCTGTAGCAGAGCACTTTAGCTCTTATTTCTAGCATTGTAGGTATTCTAACACCCTCTGTCTTTTACATATATATATATATTGATAAAAATGGTAAGATAACAAAAGAAAGAAAGAGACCTCGATATTATGTAAAATAGAGGAATTTATCAAATCTGTAAATCTGTAAATAGATATATATTATATATATAATAACAAAGGGTAAAATTAATTAATTAAGAATGTCCCACCCTCGCCTTTTAATCTTTCTGACTGGATAGAACATATGTTCACTAAAGAGATCTAATTAGATTGAAAATGTGTCTATTATTTTCACCATTTTGTTTTAAAGACTAGACCAGATCTACTCCCATTGTCTGTATTGTCTAAACGGTTTAGTGATGTGCTAGTTTTGAAGTTGGCACCTTTCCTTTTATCTTTTTTTTTATTAAAGATTTTAAACATGTCTAAAAGAAATTTCTGTGTATTGTTTAGATGATGTCAGATAATTGAAGATTTTTTTTCAAATCAATATATTACCTATGTGAAATCCTACTCCGTTTTTTGTATAGAGAATGCTCCCTTTCCCAAGGCACTTTACCTTGGTCTTGTTGTTGACATGTAATTGTGTTTGTGTGTGTGCATGCACATGCATGTTTGTATTTATGTATATGTGTGTGTGCGCGTTGAGAAATCAGTTACGCTAAAGAGTCCTGAAATGTAATCATTATTTTTAAAAAATGAGAAAAACCAATAAGAGCAGCTGATTCTTAAGTAATTTAGGTGTATCAGATGTATTGAAGTAATTAGTGCTATGGTCAGACATGATTAACCCATTAGCAATTAAACCAGTCATATTCAGCCAAAATATTGTATCTATTTTATGTTCAAACTGACCAGATCTAACTTCTCTCTCTCACACATACACACACCTTACAATGTCAGAGTAAAAATAAACTATGACATCATTGAAATATCAAAGCTACAAGATAATACAGAATTAATTCAAAACAATATGAATAAATAAACTTTATATTTGAGTGAATAGTCTGAATGTTGAAGGGTTAAATGTGTTGTAGATATGAACATCCTGTCATCTTGGACATTACATATCTAGGACTACATTGATACATTATCCTATATGTCCATCCCCCCTTTTTGAGATTGATTTGGATGCTATTTCAAGCAACCATGTGGTAATTTCCCTACTTGACTGAGCATGTCTTGTGAGTGGATTTGGTAGACCGAAACTGAAAGAAGCCCGTCGTATATATGTATATATATATGTGTGTGTGTATGTGTTTGTCCCCCTAGCATTGCTTGACAACTGATGCTGGTGTGTTTATGTCCCCGTTACTTAGCGGTTCGGCAAAAGAGACCGATAGAATAAGTACTGGGCTTACAAAAGAATAAGTCCTGGGGTCGAGTTGCTCGATTAAAGGCGGTGCTCCAGCATGGCCACAGTCAAATGACTGAAATAAGTAAAAGAGAAAAGAGTAAGAGTATGTGATGTGCTGGAAGTTGTAGAAAGTTCTGTAGTCCGTGTTTTGATAGCATTGTGTTCAGAGATAAAGAAGGAGAGGTGTATCGTTTTCAGTTATTTCCTCTTTGTACAAATAGAAGACATTTGATAGTGCATGGTAGTGAAATGTGGGCATGTAATGTATGAAAGTGTGTGTTTTGGGAGTCAATGTTGAGAACGTTATACTTTGTATAAGGTGTGTCATGATGTATGGCAGTGTATATAGAAGGTGTGTTAAGATGTGTCGTGGTGTATGGTACTGTATATAGATGACTGTGTTTGGATATATGATGATGATGATATATGGTAGTAAACATAAAGGGTTACATATGACCCTTTACATTAAACTATCTTACACTGTCCACACACACACACGAATGTATAAGTTGGTGTATGGTTATGCAGACGACCGTATGAAGTATGTGTTAGCTGTATGTTGAAGCATGGTAAGGTATGTGGAGGACATATATATATATATATATATATATATATATATATATGTGGTGCTGGATATGCTGTTGTTCATTAGATTATATAAGGTGTAAGATGTGTGACGCTGTGTTTATGATGCGATGGTTTTATATGAGGGAATGTAGAGGAGTATCTGTGGAATACTAGATGGCAGATATTGTATGCACATGCTTACACACACACACACACACGTGCATAAGTGTGCGTGCTTATTTGAATTAGTTTGCAAATGTGCACATTCAAGCATGCTTCTTTGTCTATAAATATAAATACATTTTATTTGCAAAGGAGCTTTCTTTCAATCTCTTCATACGTTTCTCATTCGATACCCTGACCCCAACATTTGTTTTGTCTGTCCCCGTATTGTCCCCTCTTTTTCTCAACCTTATGGTGAATAAAGAAATACTCTCTCTCTCTCTCTCTCTCTCTCTCTCTCTCTCTCTCTCCTCACATGTCTTTTCTACATATCTATCTTTCACATACATATACATATATCTTATTTTCACACACATGTGTGTATATAGGTGGATTGATAGATAGATAGATCGATAGATAGATAGACAGAGAGACAGGCAGGCAGACAGACAGATAGATATAATTCACCTATGTATTTATTTATTTCACTCACACACATATATATATATCTTTCTCACATGTACATACATCTATTTTTTACATTTATCTATACTATATTGTTTAAATATGTGTCCAAAGCCTTACAAAAATGTCTAGGACAAAAGATTATTATAATATTTAAAGTAAAAATTTTTTGTTAAAATACTTTAAATTATCACATTTAATATGTTTAAGCTGCTTATCTTTTTTATCCCAGTGGATAGAATTTTATTCTGATTTATCCTTCTTACTTTTAACATCTTATTAACCCCCTTTTTTCCATAATTGAATTCAAGGTAACAAGAATGAAATATCAGTTCTGAATAAAGATATAACAACTGCTAATTGTTTAGAGTCAACAGATCTGTCTTTTATTCAAACACTTTAAGTAGGACTACATAATCTAATGTGTCTGTTCAATTTTTTTAAACAGAGTATGCTTTGAGGGAAATTTAGGTGCTGTTTCTATATTTGTCCTTGTGATCCAAGTGCTTGTCTTAGTGCAAAATTCTTAGCAAATGTAGGTTCAAGTTGATACTTGGCAAATATCTTTGGATTAGAGTTTAAGATAGAAGATAAAGACAAACATAACTGCTATTTGTGAAACTATATATTAAAGAATAGGATTTATCCTTCTGGTTTACAGTATTACAATCCATGTTCTCTTATTATTATCAATATGTTTTTTTTTTCCTCCTGCCTCACATTATTTCTGTATACAATGACACTTGAACCTTGACTATTGTCAGCAATGACATAACTTCAGTAGGTTTCATGATCTGTTCTTTAAATACGGTCTTTCTGTCTCTTAAGATTTAGAACCAAAACATATTGCCATTGGATAGTATACAAATTTGACTTACCCCAATTCAAACACCTTTATTGAGAGAGTCTCATCATAGTCAAGGTACTGGCTAAACAGGTTGTTCCTAAACACTTAACATCAACAACAGCTACAAGCCAATGAAACAGCATCTGTTCAGTCACTCTACCTGCTAGAAACAGCACCTAAATTTCCCTCAAAGCATACTCTGTTTAAAAAAATTGAACAGACACATTAGATTATGTAGTCCTACTTAAAGTGTTTGAATAAAAGACAGATCTGTTGACTCTAAACAATTAGCAGTTGTTATATCTTTATTCAGAACTGATATTTCATTCTTGTTACCTTGAATTCAATAATTATTTCTGATGGATACAAGAGATGAAAATACAGTAAAATCGCATTTATCAAACTTGTTCAGTTTCATTCATCATTTCATTTATATCTATTATTTATTTATTTACTTATTTACTGTATACAGCTAATTTTATTTTATGTTATGTTATGTCCATCCACTTCAGCTCATCATTTTGTTTCCACTGTAGGCACAAGGCCTCACATTTTGTGGGAGTAAGGGGGATAGGGCTAGCCGATTACATCAACCCCAGTGCTCAACTGGTGCTTATTTCTCTGACACCCCCGCCATCACCACCAAAAGGTAAAGTCAGCCTCGTCAGAATTTGAACTCAGAACCTAAGGATGGATGAAATGCCACTAAGCATTTTTCCTAGCTTGCTAACGATTCTGACAGCTCACTACCTCGCCATTTTAATGATTTTTCTCTTTACATTTTCATGTTACAACAATAAGAATGCCTTTTGTTCCATTCAATCAGAGGCTTTGTCTCAGTTTAAGATTCTATAGACTACACACAAACATAGCATTGTGCATATGATCATTTAATCTGCTAAAAATAGCAGCCAATTAACTCAAACTGCAAACTACCATCTTAGACTAGACAAAAGGAGAGAGCACATTAGATAATATAGTTTTTGATACAATAAAAGAGATGGTCATGTTTAGAATGCTTGCTTCCTCAGAATTGACTGAGACTGAGCAACAACAGCAGCAAACAGAAATCCCTTTTTATTGATCATTGTTATAACATCTCTTTATTTTTTATTTTTTCCATGTGATGTGGTTTCACTGTGGTAGCTTAAGTGCCGTAAAACATTTTGACAAAGCTTTCTTTGAAATGATATCACATCTGTGATACTCACCATTCCAAGATCAACCCTCCCACTCCTCAAGGAATTATTTACATTATTTACATTTGACGGATATTTGTCTTCATCTTGGTTAAGAGCACGGGCAATAGTAACCCCTAGATTCCGAGTTCGATTCAAGGCAGTGACCTGAATAATAATAATAATAATAATAATAACAACAACATTGAAAAATACCATAGGAATGAGAACCCAGGTTCAAAATTTCCCCAAGAAACCTGATGAAGGCTGGAGGGTATATCAGCCGAAACGTGTTAACAACAAAGGACAAATATCCATCAAATGTAAATTTAGTTTTTATGTTGTTGTTTTTAAATAATTTAATTGATAAATTTTACCATGGCAACTGTCTTTTCAAATGTAAAGCTTATTTATTCACATTATTTTGAATTAATCATGCATTATCTCACAGCTTTGAGATTTCGATGATGTGATTGTTTGTTTATTCTTAGAATGACATTGTAAGGTAGGTGTGAGAGGCCAGATCTCGCCAGTTTTAACATAAAATAGGAAGACTATTTGAGTCGGGTATCACCGGTTTAAAAGCTAAAGGGTTAATGTGACAATGACTAATTAGTAAATGAACATCAGTCAAGTATTCATTTAATTTTATTCATCTTTTTTTTTGTTGTTTTTAAATACAAAACTTTTATAAGAAAACATTATTTCTTTATTTTAGTCTCAAAGCAGGATTATCATGAAATTTTTGTGTACTTTTGATATAAATTATCTTAAAATCTGATGAAGGGAAAAAATATATCTAGTCTGTAATTAAATTAAAAAGTTACAATATTTTCATTCTTGATATTTCATCTTTTTTGAATTTGTTTATAATGAGCTTTGAAGTGTTTAGCCACTTTTAATAATAAGTTTTACACTTTCATCATCATCATCATCATCATCATCATCATCACCATCACCATTATTTAATGTCAGTTTTCTATACTGGCATGGGATGGATGGATGGTTTGATAGGATCCAGTGAGCTTATATTTATTTATTTATTTTTTACATTCATGGGTTCAAGAACTCATACTAAATAATGTCTTGTTTTATTGTGTTCCTCATAATCATACTTCAGTGATTTCTGGAATATTCTGCTTTCATATGTTGTTTTATACAAATGGTTTGATGATCTTTTCAGTTTGGAAACTAGAATTCTCTTGCTAAAGAAACAAACCCTTCATAAAGCATTGTAATTAATGAGCTACTAACAATTATAGTCCTGTCATTAATATTTTATATTGTTTTAACTTAGTTTTTGTAGATTTGTTTTTTTTTTTAATCATATTTTGCAAACATTATCTCAACAATGACAAAAATCAAAGAAATATGTTTGCAGATTTAATTAATCATATTCATAATTTATTATTTGAAATTTGATTGAGAATTCATTATGATGAGTGAGAGGAATTGAGTAAGAAAATTTATTAGATCAATTAATATACTCTGTTAAATTATTGAAAATACTACTGCTGATGATGGTGATGATAATTGTTTGAAACTTTGGTATAAAGCTAGCAATTTTGGTGGGAGGGGTACTTGACAGCTACTTTATTTTATTGAAGCTAGAAGGATAAAAGCAAAATTGACCTTTGTGTAATTTGAACTCGGAACTTAAGGCATCAAAAAAATAAATAAATAAATAAATAAAATAAAATAAAAATGCCACTAAGCATTCTGTCTGACATGTTAACAATTCTGTCAGCTTGCCATCTTGATAATAATAATAACAACAACAACAACAGATGATAATAACAGAGTTCAAATCCCAACAATTAATAATAATAATGGTTTCTGATTCAACAAAATCTTATAACATTCTGGGGTTAGGTAATAAATAAAAACCAGTTTATTTAATTTTATTTAAAAATTTAGTTCTCAATTTACTTTGACTTTTTATTGTTTCTATGACATTTAAAAAAATATTAGGTTTTTTTTCTTTTTTTTTTTTGTCTGTTTAAAAATGAATTCAAATTTGAAAATTTTATGTCAGATAAAGAAAAAGTTACCTTAATTTTTTTCAGTTTCCTAGAATAGAAGAATTTTTGTTAGAGAAGTACTCTGGTAAAGAAGTACTTTCTTATTTCTTTATTGTCTACCAGAGGCTAAACATAGAGGAGACAAACAAGGACAGACAACGGGATTAAGTCGATTATATCGACCCCAGTGCATAACTGGTACTCAATTTATCGACCCCGAAAGGATGAAAGGCAAAATCGACCTTGGCGGAATTTGAACTCAGAACATAAAGTCAGGTGAAATACCGCTAAGCATTTCACCCGGCATGCTAACGTTTCTGCCAGCTCGCCGCCTTGCAGAAAGAAGTACTTTCTGTTGAAGAGAAGTACTTGTTCAGATTTGAGCAGATTTAAGATATGGTGGTTTAGTAATATCACCACAGGTTTTGCTAGTGACTACTGAGAACTGTAATTGTCTTTTATTGTGATTAGTAGAGAGAAATGACAAACGGCAGGGCAGGTAAGATAGAGGAAGAGTTTGAAGAGAAAGTTGTGAGGAGAGTTTGTTGAAGCAGTAACAGTGAAAGATAGGAGGGGAAAAAAAAGGAACAAAATAGAGAGGCTGATGAATTGATGCAGATGTACAGTCGTGCACAGATGCATGCGTAGGTCACATGCACATGCATAAACACGCACATATTATACATACATAGATTAGGAACTATAATAGTTTGTTGTGGTGATATGCTGGCTGGGTGTTAGTTAATGAAGGTGATGGTGGTGGTTGTAAGTAGTAAATAGATAACATTGAGCAATTTATTTCTTCATTTTTGTGGACCGAAATTTACAAACAAGTACCAAATTATTTAATGCACTTTATTGTAAATATCTGTGGCCATTGAGCCATCACCACCACCTCCACCACTACCTATGACTATCAACAACAAGCAACATATAAACATCATCACCATCACTACCATTTACCATTGTCAGCTCTTTTTTTTTTTCTCTAGTTTTTTGCTCTACATCTTTGTGAATGCTAATTTCTCCTGCTTCTCCTTGGTCTCTCTTCGTTTCTATTTGAGTTACTTCCCTTAGCACCACACAAGAGGTAGGTAGGTAAGTAGGTAGGTAGATAGGTTAGTAGGTAGGTAGATGGGTGGGTGGGTGATTAGTGTGCTATTGCAATTCAGGATGATATCTTTCTTTTCAAATACTTCAGTTATTGCCTGATATTTTTACAGTACTATCTGTAATGGTCTGTTAGCCACTATTGATACATTTCACTTACAAACATTTTTATAATTTTCATGTAAAATAAATAAATAAATAACTAAACCAAGACAAACACTGTTTTTCACTTTACAAGGCCTAACTACAGTTAAAGAAAGTTCTCAGGGAAAGGTAATTGTTTGGAATGCAGCATTCTGAAGAATGATGGAAAAGTGCTAAGAATAAATAGTAATATAATGTAATATAATATTATCAACATTGCTACTGAATGAGAAAATTTAAGAATTGAGATCTGATGGATTTTGCTTAATCTACCATTTAATTAGAAATTCTTAGTCAATACTAAAGTTTTTATTTTTATTTTTTTCGCAGCAACAGTTAATATTATCTGTATTTCTGGAAAAAAAAAGTTACTCATAATAATTTAGACAAATGTGAAGTGTAATAAGATAAGTTCTTTTATATATGCATTTCTGCAGCATAGCTCCTAGTTTAGTTGCATCAGGTAGTGTTACAAAGAATGTGTTCAAGGGAGCTAACTATAGGGGGCTAAAACTGATGTAGGTTAGTAGCTATGTTGGTGCAATGTGATAGTTAAAATGGAACAGTTCAGGTGTCAACACAGTCTCTTCCCTCCAGAAGTACCTCTGTCTAGAACTCACTACCTGCTGGCATTTCCACTGTCTGTCGACTGCAAATTTCTCTCTTTCCCATGTGTAGGTTGATGGGGACGAAAATATAACTTTTCTTATAAAGAAACAAACTCTCTGAAATAATATTTCCACCAATCACATGCAAACTTCTTGCAACACCAAGTTGTGGACAATTTCAGTACTTTAAACTTTTAGCATTCAAATTTTTTTTCTGTCAAAAGTAATGCTATTATTTTGAATTAATTATTCATTATCTTGTAGCTTTGAGATTTTGATGAGGTAATTGTTAATTTTTAGAATGACATTATCGAGTTGGTGTGATAAGCCAAATCTGGCCACTTTATGCATAAAGCAGGTAGAATACTTTGGCCGGATTAGGCTGGTTTAAATGCTAAAAGGTTAAAGCAAAAATGGCTGTATTTTTAAAATAGATTCATTTTTTTGGTTTTTACATCACATCTGTTTTTGCATGCTGGCATGAGTTGGAGAGATATTTATTTGAAACAGTATTTATATGACTAGATGCTCTTACTCTTTACATGTTTAACAAGTAAGGGATTTTTGTTTTTTTTCACATTATATTCCATCAAACTTGGAAACCACAGAACATACTGTCCTGAATTATTAATTCATATTTTTGTGTTGCATTATTTTTTCCACTTAACTCATAGTGTCTTCTTATTTTATTCTTGCAGGACTCAGGCCGAAATGGCCCACACATGTCGGGGTACAATAAACTTGGCCAATGCCTTTATTCATACTGAAGACTCATGCACCTTTGTTATTACAAATGGAGGTACTCAAAGCTTTCACCTAAGAGCTAGCTCTGAAGTAGAACGTCAGAAATGGGTGACAGCTCTTGAATTAGCCAAAGCCAAAGCTATTCAAATTTTGGAATCAGGTATTTTACATTTTTGTTGTTGTTGTTGTTGTTGTTGCTATTTAGATTGTTTCTATTCTATTTTAAAACTTTTTTCATTCAACTAAAAATTCTCCAAGGTGTTGCCCCAGTAAATAAAAGATAGAAGATTGTGGAATTGGTTGATTAAACTTAATGATTGATTGACTGCTGTTTGTTAGAAAGTCGGTTAATATTTGCAATCTAAGTTAAAACTCATTTAATTGGCTCTATGGACCTCATCCGTTTATTTATAAACCTTGTAGAAATGTCTGTGTTTCGTGTGCATGCAAGCAAGTATGTATGTGTGTGTTGTGTGGCTTGTGTGCATACAAACTCACACACATTCATTGACTCTCTCTGCCTTACTTTTACTAAAGTAAGCACATATTCCCACATGTGCACTCTTGAGACCCCCCCCCCAAAAAAAAACCTTAAAAAAAAAACTTGTCCTTTCATATATATATGTGATATGTTCATGTTCAGCAGCTAGAGGAATCCATCAAATCAATTCTGACACCTGGAGATCTCTTGTGGGTATCCATGTCCACAAGGCTTTCCAGATGTATTAGAAATGGTTTATCATTGTCTTCCTCTGGATTTTAGTTTCCCTTTCAGCAGTGATTGCATTTGGTATCTATTTACTGGTAGGTGAAGTACTGAGCCAGTTTGACAGCTAAGTATTACAGCTAACAATATAATTATATGACAGGATATGCATCTGACCTGTCAGTCTGATACCATGTCTATTTGACCATCTATATAAGTCAGTCAATATCTATATATCAGTTCAATCAACAGACTTCTATAGCAGTTTCTGTATCAGATTTTCACAAAGAAGATTTTGACTGATGTGAGACCATGATAGAAGAGTCTTACTTAAGGTGCCATGCAATGAAATGAGACTCAGCATTGCCTCATTGTGTAGTGAAGTTCTTAACAACACAAACATCCCTACACTAACTATATTCAATATAGTTGTGAGAGTAAAATATTGTAAGGAAGAATAAAAATCTTTTGAGATGGAGGTTCAGACATAGGTTTGTGGTTAAGAGTTTACTTCGCAACTACATCGGTGTTCCACATTTAATTCTACTGTGTATCACATTTTGGCAAGTGACTTTTACTGTAGCCTCAGGCTGACCAATGCTGTGTGAGTGGAATTTGGTAAATTGGAAACTCTGTAGAAGCTCATTGTGTGTGTGTATATGTACTGGTGTACTAATTTGTGCTCCTTTATGTCAAAAAGTAACTTAGCCTTTTGACAAATAAAGACAGATAAAATAAGTTGCAAACTGAAACAAGTGCCAGGATCAATATGATTCATTAACCCTTTAGTGTTTAAACCAGTTATATCTGGCCCAAATATTCTATTCATTTTATGCTCAAGCTGGCCAGAACCAGTATCTCACACCTACCCTGCAATGTAATTCTAAAAATAAACAGTTACATCTTTCAAATCTTGAAGCTACAAGATAATACCAGATTAATTTTTTAAAATATAAATGAATAAGGATTACTTCTGACATATTAATTTGAACACTAAAGGGTTAAAATCTTTGAAGGTGGTGCCAAGCATAGCTTACAACTCAAAGACTAGAATGAATAAAAGAATGTATTCCAATCTGTGAACCCATTATCAAAAAGATATTGCTAGCTAGTGAAGATGGCTGTGAAGCAATGCTCACTCGTTACACTCATCTTGAGTGTTCGCTAACATCTGAAAGTAGGCAGGAGAAGGGTCTTTAATGTTAGTAGAAAACACTGTATCATGCTGTGCAATTTGGTGTACATGGCTCATCAAACCACCAATATGTGTGAAAGCAAATGAGAGAATCTCTATGTGGCTACACACCTGCCAAAAATATCAGCCAAATCTCCAAGTCACATTTTTCTATATTAGAAAAAGAAGGGCATGTTGGATAACACTGTATTTGATATGCAAAGTATTGGGATGATCACAGTTGTAATAGCTTGAATCATAAGGTCTGCTCAATCACGGCTGACCTGAGGCTATATATATATAAATAACCACTCCCCTAAAAAAAAGAGTAAAGAGGGGTGTAAAGACAAATATATTTACTCAAGAGACTTTTTGAAAATAATGAAGGAGCTGCACCAGACTCAAACTAGAATCTGGTGCAATCCCTCAGCTTACCAACCCTGGTCAAATCATCCAACCCATGCCAGCATGGACAACAGATGTTAAATGATGATGATGATGATAATGTGACTAAATGGCAATAATTGCCCAGTACAGTTCTATATTACCTCAGGAATGAGAACCCAGGTTTGAAATTTCCCCAAGACACCTGATGGAGGCTGGAGGGTATGTCAGCCGAAATATTGTGTTAACAACAAACAAGATGAGGACAAATATCCGTCAAATGTAATGTAAATAATTGCCTATATAGGTCCTTAGTCATTTTAACTTCCACTTTTTCCATGCTTGCATGGGTTGTATTGAGTTTAATGAGCCAGGTACCCTTCCTGTTCACCAACCCTTACTTGTTTCCAAGCAAGGTAAAATTTCCACATGGCCAGACATGTTCTCGTAGAACATTAGAAATGAATTACACTGCTTTTATGACATTGGTAATCATCATGCAATGTCAAGACAAGGAGACTCTCTCTCTTATACACACACACACGGCAAGCTTCCTTCAGTTTCTGTCTACTAAATATATTCCCAAGGCTTTAGTCAACCTGAGGCTATAATAGAAGATGCTACAGGAACAATACAGCAACTGATATTTAATTTCTACTGTAACGATGATGACCAGGTGCAAAATATTTGCATACGGAAAGGAGGACATCAGATTTTCCTGTTTTACTTTGAAAATGTTTGCATGCAAAATGGATGTGAATTGTTGATGTAATATAGCCATTGGCTATTAGTCAAGCTAGGACCAGATATGTTATTCTAAGGATATTTGTTGTTTTTTTTTTCTTTTTCTTTTTTGGTGCAAAAACAAGATAATTAAATCAATAATGA
Organism: Octopus sinensis; assembly: GCF_006345805.1. Classification (NCBI taxonomy): domain Eukaryota; kingdom Metazoa; phylum Mollusca; class Cephalopoda; order Octopoda; family Octopodidae; genus Octopus; species Octopus sinensis. The sequence goes on along the minus strand of NC_043016.1, from coordinate 29,877,973 downwards.
TGTCATATTAAGGACTTGTTGACTTTTAAAATACAGAGAATTTTAAAAATTTAGGGCTGGCATCAGCAAATGATTTTTATAAAATTGTTTTTAAACATCTCTATCATCCCCTACCCCACATCCCATGGGTAAATCAATTCTCCGTTCTACTTTTGATTTTTCTTTGTTCCGCCACTTCTAATGATTCTGACATTATATAGATATCACTCATCTGTCTCAGCCATTCACTTCTGTCTTTAGGTCTTTATACATCCAACAATTTCTCAGTCTTCTTCAAGTTTAATTATTGCCACAAGTAAAAGAAACATCTTCTCTCATATTCTAATGATAACATAGTTGGCTTACATTAATTTCCTACTCAGTTGTTGAAAATATTGCTGTTTTAGCAAATACCTGTACAATTTGTCTTATTTAATAGTATCATTCATTGATTATAACCACATCCCAATCATATGTCTAAACATAGACTTGGCTGCAACCCGGAGGGCTTGATATAATATGGTCAGTTATTTTCTGGCATTCTAAATTTACAAAATTTATTCAGAATTAGCCAAGACTGGAGGGTATGAGGCAAAATGGTCAGCTACTTCCTGACATTCTAAATTTACTATATTTGTCTTGGTTAACTAGTTTTCATGTATTTTCTCAGAGTTTGGCAACCGTAAAAAGTTTGGTTATACTATTAACATTAGGACTGCTGAGATATTTTCAGATTTCTTGCACTTTTACAGCAGTCTAGATGGGTGCTATCAATAAAATCATTTCTTACAGTTTTATACCCAGTCTTCATGGGTGCTATTTTTGAGGCAGTATTTTTAGGGAATGTTAATTTTTTTTCCTGCAGCTTCAGCTAATAGCTGCGGCCATGCTGATGCACCACTGGGAAATTTTTCATTATTGTCATTTTAAATCAAAGGTCTTTGATGAAATAAAAAATGCTAATAAAATGATACCACAAAAAAAAAAAAGGCACTCAGTACACTCTATAAAGGGTTTTGTGTTAAGAAGGGAATCCATCCCCAGAAATTATGCCGGAGTAGGAGACACTAGTGCATGACACAGTCTTCCATTTCTTCAGACCTTGTTAAACTGTCCAGTCCATGCCATTATGAAAGTTAAGTGTTAAGTGGTGGCAGCGATGATGATGATCATCATTATCACAATTCAGTAGGCTAAAGTTTTGTTCCTTACATTTTGTGTCTAAGAGAAACCATAATGGTTATTATCATTATTATTGCCTTTGTCGTCAACACTCTTTTTCCTCTAGTAAATCCTATCTTAGAACACTGAGACAGTACATCTAATACATATGTATGCACATTAAACTATATTATTGTATGTGTAAAGAAAGGCCATTTTTACCTGATTTTTAAGCTTTCATTCATCAAAAACCTCCAACCATTTTCTCTACTTTGGAAATATGTCTGCACTGTTTCTGTTACCTCTACTGAAACAACTATTAATCCTCTGTTCTGGTGCAATTTCTGTTCTACCCATTTATTTCACCCACATCTCCTCCTTTGTAACCTCTATTAAATTTTACTTCCCAAATTCCTCTCTAAACACTTTGCCTCGCCTCCTCTCACTGTCTCAGTTTTTCTCTCCAGTTCTTAACCTGCAACAATTCGAAAATAACATTATTAGTAACCAGTCCCATTAAATATTGCTATCTTAATAAACTCAACTAGATATCTATAGTGGGGCCTAGATTATAACCTCTGCCCCACTTCTCCAGAATAACTCATTAAAATAAAAAAGAGTGTTTTGATTGTTATTTAGCAAAATAAAATAGTCAATTTCACTTTGAAATATAACAGTGTTTCAAATGGACAGTGCTGGTCATTGAGGACATCAGCACTAGCAACAATTGACCATCAGTAATGCTGGCTGGACCTGGCTGAGCCAACATTGGCGTTGCTTTTAATCTCTTAGTCACATCATTATAATAGGCCAAAGGTAGCAATTTATGGATAGTATAAATAAGCATGACGAAAAGGAAGTTGAGAATGCAGTGGTTCTTATGTTTAATGCTCTTAGATTTATCAAAGTACTAAAGAACATTATGTTTATTAAGCCATCAATACTGATGGATTTAAAGGATGAGATTGGATTAACTACAATGTGACCAACTCTATTTAAATAGGAGTTATCTTATTTTCACACATGTATTGACAAAGTTGCTGTGCATGTTAAGCACACACATGAATTGTGTATTTCTATCAAAAGAACAAATGACATGTATATAAGAACATGTATTGGTGTTGCCTGAAACAAAATCAGTATTAAAAAAAACAAAAAAAAAACAACTTTAAAATATAAATAATCAGGCATGGTTTCTTATCACCTATTTCTCATTGTTTATCATCTCTTTTATACATGTTGAAGATAAATTTACAAAATATATTTCTCAATTCTCTCTTTCTCGCACGCACGCGTGTGTATTTATTTATCAAACTTTTACAAGGAAAAGGTTGACACTGACTTTCAAATGACTGCCAACCTTTTCCTTATAAAAGTTTAATACACAGTTTAATGTTAAATTGTTTTTATACATAACTTGGTATAAATAAAAACATGTAGACATACACACACACACACACACACACATACATGCATGCATACATATATACTCAATTACATACATACATAAATACAGATATACCTGTATGATAAGATGATTACTTCTGAGTTCAGTCCCACTGTGTGGCACTTTGGGCAAGTGTCTTCCATTAATGCCCTGGACCAAAACTTGTGAGTGGATTTCATTGACAGGAATTGAAACAGTCCTTCTTGTGTGTGTGTGTGTGTGTATGCATGCAGAATGTTGAGGACATGTCTTGCCATGGGGAAATATTACTTTGTATGGAAACAGGTAAAAATCTACCTCAATAAACTTTGTCTGACAAAGCATGGAAAAGGACATTAAAATTATGATGATTATATAAATATATATGTATATATCATCATTGTTTAACGTCTGCCTCCCATACTGGAATGGGTTGGACAGTTTGACAGGAGCCTACCAGGTAGAAAAACTACCCCAGGCATGGTTTTTATGGCTGGATGCCCTTCTTAACACCAACCACTGAGTCACATCCAATTTTCCCTCTCTGCTACTCCCACTGTTTCATGAGATTTAATCCCTGATATTTTTTAACAAACATCTTTGTTTCCTTCAGATGTGGCTGTGATCATTAATGTTTCTTATTTTTATAATTTTCCTAAAAGTGGATTTACACAGAAATTACAATGCATAAATTACAATAGTCTTACTCCCCACCACACACACACACCATCATTATCATCATCATAAGCAACAACAATTATCTTACAATATAATACAGCCTTCAGTTTAAATGTATTGGAGACTTCTTAAATTTAATCTTTTCTATTTTCAATGAATTTTTGAAATAAGAATTTTGATAAAAATTCAATTAAGGTAAGCTATTTTTTTGTGATAAAAATTTTGCAAGCTCAGTTAAGCATTGTAATTTAAAACATCTTTCTCATCAACAATAATATAGCTTTTTCTTTTAGTTTTTATTGCACATCCTCAAGCATTAGTTTCTTTTAATGGTAATTGGCTTCCAGACACTCAAATATATTTTCTCAAGACTAACAGTTTACTCAGAAATTATATTGGAGTGTCCAAATGTTTCTTTGAAATTCAATTATTCTTAATATATCGATGCATTCATACTCAGTTCATCACACCACTCCATATGTCCACGGCAGGTTTTATTCAGATTGATGTTTCTTAAATTTGCTGAATTCTTATCATCCGCTTGTCAATTTTCTAAATCAGAAGCTCAGTCCTGTAATGATTGAGTTGAAAATACCTTAAAATGTATTTGTTTATACAAATTAGTCATTTGTGCTAAAAAATGATATAATTAAATACACTCAAAAAAGATGATGCAAAGAAAGATGTTTGTGATAAAGTAAATGTAATTATTCGCAGGCTTGGACATACATCAGAAACAAAAAAGAAAAAAAATCATTTTTTCCAGACCTTTTTGCATCTTTCTCAGTTTGAAATTTACAGTGAAGCTTTACAAACAACATAACCTAATTTGCATAAAAGTTTTGATTAAAAAATCCTGAAAATAAATTGCAAAAATTTAGCAACATACACATTGATGTTGATATTGCATATTACAGAATGTAAATAAATTATAGAGGAAGGGATTAAAGTTTTCTCCCTTAAATTTGAGAGTTCATATCTGCCTTTAGGACAGTATAAACAAGAGTGGTTTGATTCAGGTAGTTTCAGGTGATATAAAACTGAAAGTTACATATATTTGGGTGGATTCATGTTGTACAGTATGTTAAGAGCTAAATGAGAAAAATTCATATTATTCCAAAACATCTATGGATTAAATAAATGATCAGAGCTATTAGTAGACAGTTTTCAATAAATATATGCATATATTTATTAGTAGACAGTTTTCAAAGTATCTACTTTGCATTTACAAACATCTCCCTCAGTGGCTGATTTAAGGAATGATATGCACCCATTGTGGTTGGATATTTAGAAAACTTGGACCTGTTGCCTCTGATTTTAATGATTTTTTACCCCTTTCTACTAGATATTTTTTCACAACCTTCTTCATTGCCATAGAATAATAGCAAAGATAAAAAATATAAGAAATTTGTATTAAGATCTTCAGTAGTTTTAATAAATAATAAATTACCAGTTTTTCAGTTAGTTTTCCATCTGCTTCCCTTTGTAATTATATACTCTCATTGATGACTTGATTATAATGTCTCTGTAATTCCTGATATTGTTGGGTGAGGAAAGTTGATATACATTTGATATATATTTACCAGCTCTCTTTCAGAATCACATGGTGTTATTGTTTAGCTCTCAAGTCAGTACTGATCAAACAGAACTATATATATAAGTGTGCTCCAGCCATAACTGTCTTGTTTTTTTGTTTTTTTTTGTTTTTTTTAGTATCCCTTATCATTATCTGGTGTGACCTTTTCTTTCCTTTTCTTTTTTAAGTAGGTAGAATTTCTTGTGTGAAGTTTTGCTTTAATTTCTATCCAGTTGAACAACTGCTTATAGCAGCTCCTCTGTCTCAGTAACATTTGTATGGAATGAGTGTGAGAGCCAATAAGAGTTGTGGGCATTGAAATCAGAGGGGACACATAGGGTTCAGATTGGATTGGTGTCCCTGGATATTGGAGACAATGAGAGAGGAATATCTAATAGGTTTACCAGTAGTCTTTGGCATCTAGGGAAGTGTAGAAGGCTGTTAGTGCACCAGTTTCAATATCCCCTTGTTTAGAGCCTGGTTTCAAAGCTTGTCAGAAGTTTTCAGACTGAACCCAACTAAAGCACTCCAAAAGAGATTGGCCACTTACACCCCTAGTCTCTGCCTATTGTATATCAGTTTAGTATAGCAATAAATAGAGCCTAAACCCCATTGAAATGGAAGAAATATAAATAATGATCCCTTGCAACCCCTCTCAGCTGAGCATCCCTAATTTTGCTGGTTCATAAGTGCTGGTGCCATGAAAATAGCACCTGTACACTCTGTAGAGTGGTTGGTGTTAGGAAGGGCATCCAGCTATAGGAACCATATCGAAACAGACATGGAGCCTGAACAATCCTTCAGCTGGACAGCTTCTGTCTAACTATCCAACTCATGCTAGCATGGAAAGCAGACATTAAATGATGATGAGGATTGATTGGTTAGTAAACCATTACAAAAGTGTTTGAAATATAATGATCCAACAAACATACTGAGATTTTGTTAAACTAACTTTTTGTAACTAGAATTACTGTTACTTTTTTTTTTCTCTACTTTCTTTTACAGACAGTGATGATGATGAAAATCAGCCCGACAAAACTGAATTGGTTAATACAGTGAATGCCTTAAATGCTCGCTTTGGAGACCTGAGCACATGCTATGACCTCATTGTAAAGCAAGGTGCTGCATTCCAACGTGCCCTTAATGAGCACGAGCAGATCGACAGTGCTGCAGATTCTACTAGCAAAATAAAAGCCATCAATGAACGAGCAACTTTATTTAGGATTGCTTCAAATGCTATGTTAAATGTAAGTATTGTATTGTCGTTCCACTCACATTTCACAATTCATGTGACATTGCCTTCATTTGATAATTAATTAAAAATGATAAAATTTAAATGTTACTAAATTTAGTCAATCTTTTCTCTCATGTATTTTGTGTTGCTTTGAAAATCATTCAAACGAATTATTGTTACATTTATTTTATAAATATAATATCATATTATACACACACACACACAGTGTTTTCTTTTTCTTTGTTTTTGTCGGTACTTGAGTTTCATTCACTCAATTCAACACTGCTTAAGTATTCTATAACTAATTACCAGCTAATTCCTTAACTTACTTTGCTATGTTCCAGAGAGTCATTCTTGGATTCATGCTTGTCTCTTTCTTGCCTTTCTCTTTTTTTCCTCCAACCTCTACAGGTTTGTGGTTCCTTATGTTAAACTCTACCACCACTCTCATTTCTCATTAATTCTGCCATGTTAGAAAATTTCTCTCAATGTTTTTGTGAAATTTTGAAAACAATTTTTTTTCTAATAGCTATGCTAAAGCAGACATTGGAGCTTGATGCAGTCCTCCAGCTCATCGGAGCTTGTCATACTACCCAACCCATGCAAGCATGGGAAGACAGACAATAAACAATTATGTTGATGATAATGATAATACACCTGTTTATCAATTTCTGTTAATTGCAATTACTTTATTGGTAAACTATTGATTTTTGAAATGTTTAATATTTTATTATTTAGCAGTATCATGGACCATGATCTATTTTGAATGTTTGTTTGGTTACACACACACACAGACATGGCTAAGTAAAAAAAATAAGTTCTTAACCATGTGGTTTTACAGCACATCAGATAAATCTCTTTTGCTATAAAAGCCCTTTGACCAAATTATACCCAATGCCTTGTGAGAGAATTTAATAGACACAGACTACAAGCAACCTGTTGTATGTGTGTAAATGTGCAAGAATATTAATATCCATTGCTTGTCACTGGTTGAGCAAAGCAGTGTTGGTATTGACATTTCTTTTTGACATTATGACCAATCTCATTGTGCTTTCAAAGACCTCTGGATTATAAGAAGTTCCTTAGTTGAAAACAAGTAAGAGTTGGCAATGGTTAAAGCACCTCGCTGTAAAATACTGTTTGAAGGAGTTCCTCCTCCAAACCTTGCTAGTTTAGGAAAATGGATGTTAAAACATTAATTGCCATTCTACCTTCACGTCATCAAGGGCTGCTAGAATCCACTCAGGGATGCCTTTCTGAAAATATTTAATGGACTTAATTATATAGTACCACACTCATATATCTTCTTTGTCTTTTACTTGTTTCACTCATTAGACTGCAGCCATGCTGGGGCACCTTTTTGTAGGATTGTAGTCAAATAAATTGACCCCAGTACTTATTTTTTAAAGCCCATTCTATCAGTCTCTTTTGCTAAACTGCTAAATTATGGAGATGTAAACACACTAATACTGGTTGTCAAGTGGTCAGGGGAGATAAACACATGCATGCATGACAGGCTTCTTTCAGTTTCCATCTACCAAATCCACTCACAAGGCTCTGCTCAGCCCAGGGCTATAGTGTTAGACACTTGCCCAAGATGCCACAAAACAACCTGTTCATTGATTTATAATGTAAGTGGCTTGTGTTCTCTATATATCTTTAATGTGATTCTTAAAAAGAATTAGTGTAAAACTGTACGACAAAGTATATGACACTTTGAAATACAAATATAATTAATTTCACCAGCTTCCACAGTTTCTTTCCACTTTATTTTAATCACAGATCTTTGCTCAATCTGACATTGTTATAGTTGAGGATACATGTCCAAGATTCCACATATTGGAATTGAACTCAAGACTTCATGATTGTGAAGTACATTTAACCATCTGGCCTTGTCTGTACAATCTTGATGCTTATTATATCAATTTGTGTATGCTCTCGCACCATGAAACTGAATACTTGAACATTTGATTTTTACATATGATTTTAATATCTGTACAGTATTAAAACCATGGACAATGTTCAAACTAAGATGTTATGATAATAATTATGCTTTCGTTTTTTTTCTTTTTAATTGTGACATGAATTAAAATTAGTGTTGCATGACTTTTTCCTTATTAGTAACAAGGAGCCTACACATACAGTTTGATATGTGTCGTATTAAGTGGGTTATATAAAGCATGTGGGGATGTATATGTATAAGTAGTAGTAGTTTTGGTTAGTACTTTTCACATAATATTAACTAAATAATGTTAGTGTTTTCGTTGGTATATATATGTATATGGGATGGCCTGTCTGTTGGTGACTGAGTGGCTATGAAGGTATGAGCTGGCAGAATCGTTAGCACGCCAGGCGAAATGCGTAGCCATATTTTGTCTGCCGTTACGTTCTGAGTTCAAATTCCGCTGAGGTCGACTTTGCCTTTCATCCTTTCGGGGTCGATAAATTAAGTACCAGTTACGCACTGGGGTCGATGTAATCGACTTAATACCTATGTCTGTCCTTGTTTGTCCCCTCTGTGTTTAGCCCCTTGTGGGTAGTAAAGAAATAGGTATGTGGGATTCTTGTGATTTGAGGGATGGCAATACACATTATCTTACCTAGTAATGTATATAAGTACTACTTTGACAGAATTGGCCGAACCTATTTGATATACTCAGCCGAACAATCATTCTGGCAACCTGTAGATTTGTGGTTTAACTCCTGCAGTAGGGTCTATTTTATTTTTTTTTTTTTTTTCCCCTCCATAATGGCATGTGTGCATACTTATATGTGTGTGTATGTCTCTCTGTCTGTCTGTCTATGTGCATTAATTATAATGAATGAAAAAGAGTTCGGAATACTGAGGATAGCATATAAATAATTTATTTTATTCAATCATCTGAAATTAGAATTAACTGGAACTCTGGGTTTTACCGGGCCTGATATTTTGTGCTTTCTTTGGCTGTCAATTAAGCTGAAGATCTGAGCACAAAATATCAGGCCTTGTGAAATCTAAATCCTAGTTAGTTTTAGTTCCAACTAACTGAATCAAATTAATTATATAGTCGAGCATGTTGAGCAGAAATAAAGAGAATATGTATATATATATATATGTTGTAAAAAAATGGTTTTTCCGTTTTCGTTTCTCGTTGAGTTCTACGTCTAGTTGTGGTGTCCTGTACTCACGTATATATATTTATATATGCATGTATATATACATGTAGATGTAGGTACGTACATATATGTTTGTATGTATGCATATATTTATTACACTATATAATATATATATATATATATATATATATATATATATATATATATATATATATATGAGATTAATGGGAGTTGAACATTGAATTCTGTGATAAAAGCTTGGAGTATTTACCAAGTATATTATTGTTTCTCAAATGTTTCCAAGTCTGATTAATATACAAAATGCCATTCGGTTTAAGATATTTATTGCAGTAATGACTATGGTTTGGGCATGACAAATAATTTATTGCCAGCAGCTGTTAACAAACTGAACTTGCTGCTCTTTCCTTTATGTCATGTAACATCAATGTAGAGACCTTCAAGCAATATTTAAACAAACATATATATATTTTACTGTCAATGTATTAGTTTATTAATGAGCTCGAGTTGTTCAAAGACCATATTTATTTGTACCAAATGTAAGTGCTTAAATACCAAAAACAAATCCATAAATGCAGGATCTACTCCAGATTGGACTTGATTGTGATAATTAGTATGAACTAAAAAAAACTAACAAACAGAAAATGAAGTTAGAGAAAACATTTTTGAATTCCTGTGTAACTGCATCTCTTTAAAGTATTTTCAGCTACATATTGTAGAGTTCTAAGGTGTAAACGATGTTGAGATATATAAAGGCTACTATCATAATTTATAAATGTACCAGGATATTATTAATGAAGTTAGGAGTGTGTTGTAACTATTATGTATTTGCAGGTCAACTCTGACTGCATTAAGTAAATAGTTGGTTGAACAATTAGTTATGTGATCCCCGGCTCCAGAAGGTTGGAATTGATACTTTACATTCTGACATGCCATAGGTGATTGCATGTGTTCTTATGTTGCAGTCTGGAATGGGAAATGAGACATTGAGTAAGATATGCTAAGGAACTATGCCTGTGAAATGACAGTCATTGACAAAATACGTTAATTAATTACAGCTGTGAAATGACAGTCATTGACAAAATATATTAATGAACTATACCAGTAAAATGACAGTCATTGGCAAAACATATTAATGGACTACACTTGTGAAATGACAACCATTGACCACATATGTTAAGGAACACTTCATCTGAAGTGACGCAACCATTGACAAAACATGTTTCGTATTTATGTTCTGAATTAGAATCCTGTTGGACTTTGCCTTTTATCATCCCAATGTTGGTGAAATAAAAACTAGTTATGTATAAGGAGTGTTTTAATCAGCTATTAACTTGGAAAATCTGTGGCTTTGGGACAAAATCAGAAATCAATATAAATCAATTGATAACAGTGTCTGTAAGCTAGAGAAACTGTCAAAATAATATGTCACATGTATTATATAACAAGGTATTGGAGGGTGAAGTGTTTGTGAGATCCATGACTGCAGGAAAATAACATAAATAATGGGAGATAATTCCTAAGAAATGGGAGAGTGAAGAAGTTATTGGGGAAAATGTTATTGCAGAATGGAGCCTCAGTCAAGATGAAAAGAAGAAACAAAAGTATGTTTTGGTAAGCTTTGGTAGGGGTGTATACAAATAGCTATTCAGAAGATCATAGGCTATTATAGTAGTGACAGAAGTGGCAGAGAGAAGAGATAGTGTGTTTATAGATCAGAGATTGTAGCATGTTGGGCTGTGAATCTATGTTGATTCATCAGATGTTCTTCTGGTTACGGTAAAGGATATTTGTGTGGTGGTAGTTATAACAGTGTTATTGTCCCATAGATGCATGAGCAGTACTGCAAGAGTGATAGTTTACTGTACAGAGTCAACAGCATCTGATGGCTGCTGAAGTATTTCTGCTCTTGAAAAGTATTCCTTATATCTGAGAGCCAACTCTTACATATAATAAAACACAATGTGTGCCCCATTGGTCATGCTATGGAGAGAAGAGCAAAACAACAAATGGATGGGTGGCGGTCACAGATGTTAAAGCAGGTAGATAACTTTCAAAGATTTTGGTCAGAAGACACAATAATTTTAATCAAAATAAAACTGCAAATTTTTATCATAAATTGCATTAAATATATTAGTCACACATATACTCTTTACTCTTTTACTTGTTTCAGTCATTTGACTGCGGCCATGCTGGAGCACCACCTTTAATTGAGCAACTCACCCCAGGGACTTATTCTTTTTGTAAGCCCAGTACTTATTCTATCGGTCTCTTTTGCCGAACCGCTAAGTAACGGGGACATAAACACACCAGCATCGGTTGTCAAGCAATGCTAGGGGGACAAACACAGACACACAAACACACACACATACATATATATATATATATATATGACAGGCTTCTTTCAGTTTCCGTCTACCAAATCCACTCACAAGGCATTGGTCGGCCCGGGGCTATAGCAGAGGACACCTGCCCAAGGTGCCACGCAGTGGGACTGAACCCAGAACCATGTGGTTGGTTAGCAAGCTACTTATCACAGAGCCACTCCTGTGCCTGCACCACTCCTCCTTCATATATATATACAAATATATATATATATATGAAATTAAATATTAAGCCCTTTTGTTTTCAAAATATTATCATTCACTTAACATATATATATAGATGTTAAGTGAATGAGAATATATATATGTTGACATAGATACTTTCATTTTTTTTTTTTTTTTCATTTTAGTTCATTTTTCCATACTTACCCTTTCTGATACAAACCTTTATTTCCTTTCCCCGAGTAAAGGATAACATTTTACTGATGTCATCAATCTAAAAAAATGTAAACAAACACATGCACACATTCACACACCAATGCATATACACATATGTATATGTATGTGCATCCAATAGGTGTATATAAATATGTATACACATGTATGAGTATGTGTGTGTATCTATCTATCTTTATATATATATATATAGCCATGTAACCACACACATGCTGTTCCTGGTCTTTTTCCTTCTCTGGACTTTTGCTTTCGCCTCTTTCAGATGAAGAGCTCTGCTCAAAATGTTAAAAACCTACTCTTAATTCCATCTTACTTCCATCTTTACTGAGCATCAAACTAATACATTCCATATGTATGTTCTCTTGTTTTGTTTTTGTTATTTTTGGTGTCCAATTGTTAATGTTCAATTTGACTATACACAAAGAGAGAGAGGGGGGATGTCAAAGTATGTATGTATATATATATATATATATAATCATCGTTTAGCGTCCATTTTCCATGCTAGAATGGGTTGGACGGTTCGGCCGGGGTCTGGGAAGCCAGGAGGCTGCACCAGGCTCCAGTCTGATCTGGCAGCGTTTCTACAGCTGGATGCCCTTCCCAATGCCAATCATATATATATATATATATATATATATATATATAAATAAATAAGGATAAGTTATTTTAAATACCGATCAAATCAAGTGGAAGCATGAGAAGAAAAACCTTATAGGTTATACTTATTATTAAATTATAAATAGGGGTATCCAAGAGATACCACCATGCTTGAAATAGCAGTCAAAACTTGACTCTAAAAACCACATCAAGTGTTCAATACAGTGCAGTATATATTCTCCGTATTCCAAATGTATGCTAATGTAAACCTTATTGTCTTTTGTACACTCTGATGATTCCCATACAAGGTATTTAAAATGCAAAATGATATATTTATGTATGTTTTGTAATTTTAATTTTGTTTGTGAAATGAAACCATTGTAGGTGAATATATTGATTAATTAATAAATTAATTTGTATCCATTAGATCTTTCTGTTTTCTAACACAATAATAATGTTTGATATGTTATATAGATATATATATATAGGTACAGGAGTGTCTGTGTAGTGAGTAGCTTGCTTACCAACCTCATTGTTCCTTGTGAGTGGATTTGCTAGGCAGAAACTGAAAGAAGCCCGTCCTATATATATATGTGTGTGTGTGTGTATACGTTTGTCACCCAACTATCGCTTGACAATCGATGCTGGTGTGTTTACGTCCCCATAACTTAGTGGTTCGGCAAAAGAGACCGATAGAATAAGTACTAGGCTTAAAAGATTAAGTCCTGGGGTTGATTTGTTCGACTAAAGGCAGTGCTCCAGCATGGCTAAAGTCAAATGACTGAAACAAATAAAAGAATATAATATATATATATATTATATTATATATATATATATTATATTATATATATATATATATATATATATATTGCATGTTCCTTTCTGTTGAAGAGCATAAAAGACTTTTTCACTTCCTGAGTGTTAAACTATTACATCTTTTGTTGTTTACACACCTGTCTTCATCTTTTGTTTTGTTTTTGTTTTTGCAAATTCCAACTATATATATATATATATAAAGCTAAAGTAGTTAGGAAAGACAAACAATTAGGCAAGGCATTGCAAGGACATTTAATTTCATTTAATGGTTAAAAAAAAAAAGGTGTCTGACTACTGTTTCTGGGATATCCCAGCTGTAGGATCATCATATCAAGTGAAGACTTTGTAAGTTGGGTATTCTATCATCAGAGAGATATAAGTTAGACAGTGGAAGAATGTTCTTCATCAGTGATAATTGTTGTGGTGCCGTATGTCCAGTTAGATCGGGTCCTCTTTAAGTAAATCTATGATCAGAAAGAATGGCTAGGTAGCATAGCATACTGAGCACAGCATGCTTCTTCAATCTTTCCTTTCCATATGCAGCCCTTCATTAGGCCAGCAGGAGCCCCTCTCCACGACCATCTCCCACATTTCCACCCTCTTGTATCTCTGACTTTGCCCCTAGAACCCGTGCATCTCTTGCATGTCACCCCTACCCACACCTTGCATCATTCTGCTAACACATCTAACTCACGCTTACTTCCTACACCTCCTTCAACAGATATTCACACTCCTGTGAACTTATTTACCCACCCATACTACTTCTCTTTATTCACTTTCCTGAAGCTTTAGCGTACAACCTGACACATCTTCACCACCATCCTGCTTCTCCATCAACTGGAGTAGCCATGTATCTCCCTTACAGCTTGACATCTGTTCTTGTCTCCACATCACATCACCTGGTATAAAGCCACCTCCCTCAATACTACTCACACTCCACTCATTTGAGACATCTTGTCTTGTCTTGCAAGTTACTTGGTAACCTCACTAATGCTGGTACCACATGAAAAGCACCCAGTACACTCTGTAAAGTGGTTAAAGCTAGGAAGAACATTCAGCCATGGAAACCATGCCAAAATAGACATTTGAACTTTGGGGCAGTCCTCTGGCTTGCCAATCCCTGTTGAACTGTCCAAACCATGCTAGCATGAAAAATAGATGTTTAATAATAATAATGATGATGATGATTATAATGATGACGGTCATAAGAGATCACGAGTCCAAGCATGACTGTCCCTGAGAGCCATCCTTGTTTTTTCCAGTTTTGACTAGTTTCATGAGTTTTTTGAGATTTTTTTTATTTTATGTGAAGAGATGATTGTCTAGTGTCCGGATGATTGTCTAGTGGTGGATGTCAAGATTGAGACTAGCCAAATATACTGTTAGTACACTAATGTTGTTTCTTTCTGTGAATATCAGATCCGGTATTTGTGATTGCTCTAAATAAGTTTGTGGATCATTTTGCTTTCTTTATTTAGTTTTGTGTGTGTTAATAATACTGTAACTTGTAATGTTTTTGTCTTCTGTGTGCATACATATTTGAGGTTACTGGCTAAAGGTAAAAGAAAATACAGAAGGATCAGTTAATGATGATTTTATTCAACATATTCCCCTCTCAGATTCCCACACTTGTTGCGGAGGTCCTTCAGTTTTTCTAAGCCCTGTAAATGGACTCAGAAGGTTGGGCCTCCAACCAGGATCTTTTCAGCACCCTCTTCAGTATGTTTATGTCACTGGGTATGATAATAGATTGTGTTTGATGTCTGTTGTTTTTTTTTTTGTTTTTTTTTTTTTGTTTTTTTCAAATGCTTCTGACTTTTATTTTTTTTATTTTTTATATGTTACATTTTGTTGCTATTAAAATAATGTTTCTAGGTGAGTTTGGCTGTGGTGCAGTATCTGAAAATGGTGGTAATAAAAATAACAGTGTTGTGATAATATCTGAAGATTAATGGTTGGTTGAACACAGGGAGGGTCAAAGCAGGTGCTGTCCTTTATCTGTGCTACTTATATGTCAGTATAATTTATATCTGTACATGAGGTATATACATATATATATATATACATACATACATACATACATATATATATATATATATATATATATATATATATATATATATATATATATATACTTAATGTGCAACTTGAGATTATACATTGTTTAGGAAATGCAAACAGAACTAATGTAACTTCTTGATCTTACATATATTCTACATACAATTGTACATAATGAATGTGGGGCGGGGTTCCGGATTGTGCACTTCATCTTTAAATACTATTGTAATGAAATCAAACAAAATTTGTACAGCAATTGATTATTAATACACTTTTTATTCATGTTGTGTGTATTCATGCATGCACTTACATATTCACGCCTACAACATATGTATGTGTGTGTGTGTGTGTGTGAACATATCCATTCATGCATGTACATAAACAAACGTAAATTATTAACATTCCAGAATTTATTGGGGAATATTAAGTAAGGATCCTTGAAAATTAAATAGGCAAAACGGAATTCACTCAAAGATTTATAAGTCTACATATACAGACCGTGTGTGTGTGTGCAGTGTAGGTGTATATATATATATTTATATATACATATATATAGATAGATAGATATTTATATATATATATATATATTACAGCTTTTCAATAATCTTAATAGTCTCTAATTGGCAGGGGATTGTAGCATAACTTAAATCTTACTGCTTGTCTGCCTATCTAATTTTATGTGTGTGTGTGTGTGGAGGCGCAATGGCCCAGTGGTTAGGGTAGCGGACTCATGGTCGTAGGATCACGGTTTCGATTCCGAGACTGGTCGTTGTGAGTGTTTATTGAGTGAAAACACCTAAAAGCTCCACGAGGCTCCGGCAGGGGGTGATGGTGATCCCTGCTGTACTCTTTGACCACAACTTTCTCTCACTCTTTCTTCTGTAGGCCTGCTCGCTTAGCCAGCAGGGTGGCGGCATTCGAAGGCTAAAACAATGTGAAGCGCATTGTGCCCAGTGATGTGTAGCAACATCTGGTGGCCTGGTCGGTCACGTGGTCACTTGAATATATATATATATAATATATATATATATATATATATATATATATATATTGTAGAATAAGAAATAGGAAATCCTTGGTACAGTATTATGTATTTGAATAAAAATGGATAGAAGCTGCTCTTTTGATAATTTTTCCACTTTAATAATTAGACATAAAGGTCTAAACATCTAATTATTAAAGTGGAAAAATGATCAAAAAAGACATTTCTATTCATTTTTTCAAATATATATATATATTATATTTATGGATATATATATATATATATATATGGAATATATATATATATATATGGAATATATATATATGGAATATATATATATATATATATATATATATACACACGGAAAAAGTTCAATGCACCACATCACATCTCTGCATTTTCTCTCTCTGTGTCTGGGTGTTTGCTCATACATTTACTTTAATAGCAATAAAATGTAACATATATTGAAAAAAAGTCAGAAGCATTTGAGAAAAAAAAGACAGACATAAAACACAACCGGCTGTCATACCCAGTGACATAAACATACTAAAGAGGGTGCTGAAAATATCTTGGTTTTGAGGGTACTGCGAGAGGCCTGGTTTGAGGCATGATATCTAAAGATAAACTGATATTTAAGCAGTCTGGTTGATAGAATTAATTAAAATAACTTCCTTATTTTTTTTTTCATCTATTATTTATGATATTGAGGTCTGTAACAGGGGAGGTTGGCAATGTTACTAGCAAGAAGGAGCACAAGTTTACTAAAGGGTATGGTATGAAAAGTCAGTCAGTTGATTAATGAGGGATTAAAAGTAAATGGGGAAAACAATGATAAAATCTGATTAGAAAGACCCCATTTTTTAGGATTTTTCTCAGTGAAAGGATCATCTATTGAACAGATTTGTTCTGAATTAAATAAAGAACTCCCCCCTCCATAAACACATACACATACATATATGTATATGTATGTATAAAGACACTTAAGTTATTAGTGTCAATTTAAATACAGTTATTCTGATCCTTATATTTTTGTGATTTTGTATAAAATATTAAACTAAAATTATTGCTGACATATTATTACTCTTTTACTTGTTTCAGTCATTTGACTGTGGCCATGCTGGAGCACCGCCTTTAGTCAAGCAAATTGACCCCAGGACTTATTCTTTGTAAGCCTAGTACTTATTCTATTGGTCTCTTTCGCCGAACTGCTAAGTTACAGGGACGTAAACACACCAGCATCGGTTGTCAAGCAATGTTGGGGGGACAAACACAGACACACAAATATATATACATACACATACATATATATATGTATTATGTATGTATGTATGTATGTATATATATATACACACACATATATACGATGGGCTTCTTTCAGTTTCCGTCTACCAAAGCCACTTACAAGGCTTTGTCGGCCCAAGGCTAAAGTGGAAGACACTTGCCCAAGGTGCCACGCAGTGGGACTGAACCCAGAACCATGTGGTTCATAAGCAAGCTGCTTACCACACAGCCACTCCTATAAATCATTTGTGGGAAAAATTTTACTGGGTGGCTTCAAATCATCAATGTTCAACATTTCACTTTAATACTTTTATTTAGAAACAAAATGTTGATTAATATTAAGATTTTTAACTTTATATTTTGTTTCTAACCGATTATCTCTTGACATTATCATCATTGTCATCGACATCAAACGTTTGATGCCCATTCTTTAATTCCTATGCAGAACATATCTTCTCATTAGCTTATTCTTAACCTTCTCTCTCTATATATCTTGTTCTCTGGTCTGTAAAGTTCAACAATATTAGATAAGATGTATACTGGCTCCAGACACTTTTACTAACTCAACACATTCACACATATCTAATACTGATAAAGTAGGAACTGCTTTGTTTTTGTATCTGCAAACTAATGTTAAATCCTGTAATTTCTTTAATTCACCTAAAGACATTTCCATGTCCTTGCCTAGATGTTATTTAAGTGGCAGGTGTCCCTTAGTGAATTAGAACTGCTTATCTATTTTATTTACCTGTCTGTCCTGCCTGTCTATTATCTGGACGTCCAAGTAGGTTTATCTTTAAATGTGTGTGATAGCTAAAAGATGCTAAAGAAAAATTTTTTTTTTTTCTTTTTCAAGGGAAGCATGTCCATGCCTGTTTTATAGTTTATCATATATGAGGAGGTGCATAGCTTAGTGGTTAGGGTATTTAGTTCACAATTGTATGGTTGTGAGTTCAATTCCCGGTTGCATATTGTGTCCTTGTACAAGACACTTTATTTCACGTTGCTCCAGTCCACTCAGCTGGCAAAAATGAGTATTACTTGTATTTCGAAGGACTGACCTTGTTACATTCTTGGTCATGCTAAATTTCCCTGGGAAGTACGTTAAGAGTAAGCATGTCTGTGGAGTACTCAGCCATTTGCACGTTAATTTCATGAGCAGGCTGTTCCGTTGATCGGATCTACTGGGACCCTCAGCATTGTAACCCAACTGAGTCCCAGTGATCATATATGACTCTTGAACTAACAGATTTTTCCAACTGTGTTCTGTATTATCGCTTACTCTTCTCCTAAATCACTAAAATTAACAGGATTTCTCAACTGTCTCCAGAAGAAGTTTTCAGGTTTTCGTTTACTCATATTATCATTTGAAGTTTGTGTTGTAAAAGGGGTAAAGGGTTAACCCCCACCCCCACCCCCAGTCATGAATGACCATGGGATTGCACCTAGAAAATTCCCTTCCTAGGCACAAGTCCAGGCAAGCTTGTTTATGGAAGACCAGCAGTCACCCATGCATACCAGTCTACCCTCTCCATGCTACCGATGTTAGCCAAGGGAAAGGCAAAAGCCAATACAGCTTGGCACCAGTGACATCACAGCTCATTTCAACAGCTGAGTGAACTGAAGCAATGTGAAATAAAGTGTCTTGCTCAAAAACACAACACACAGCCCAGTTCAGGAACTGAACTCACTACCTCATGGTTGTGACCCCAATGTTCTAAACACTGAGTCATATGCCTTCACATGCACATTCCTACATCCACTGACCATTTCCCAACCATTCACTCTGCATCCAAATACCTACTTTACACCTATTTTTGTATTACTACAGCCTCCCTACACGTATCTCCAATGCACCACACCCTAGCCCTACACATGCCGTTATGGCTACAATCTCTCTCTCTCTCTCTAATAAATTCTACTGCTCCCCTCTCCCTGCATCCAACCTATTTACATTACATTACATATTTTCCCTTATCAATGTAAATTCTTTGGTTATTCCAATTTACTTGATATAAATTCTTGGTTTGATTATTTTCAAAGATTAAATGTTAAAGAATTTGTACATAACTAACTTGTGAAGTTCTGTAGCTAATTGTTCTTTTATTTATATAATATCTCAATATTTGTTCATAATATCCTTACTTCAAAGGCACCTCTTTTTTAATAACTTGTACTTACTTATTAGTATTTATGTAACTTTTCTTAGACAGTCAGTACCTCCAGCACATTCTTAGATGTTTGATACATCAGCACTTCCTTAATTGGTGTACCAATACTTTCTTATAGGAGACTAGCAGTATCGCCCGGCGTTGCTCGGGTTTGTAAGGGAAATAACTATATAAGCATTTTAATAGCCATAATAACTATATAAGCATTTTAATAGCCATAATAACTATACAAGTTATTATAGCCATAATATAATATAATAGCCATAACTATATAAGCATTTTAATAGCCATCTCAATATGGCTAACCACAAGGGGGGGGGTGTTACTGTAGCTTTTTACGTTCTGAGATTTAATAATAAATTTTTAGAGAGTTACTTCCCTTATATATGCCAAAAATGCATTAAAAATGGGAAAAATTGATGGTAAATTTTTTTTTTAAATCGTAGACTCATCGTAGATGCACGCTAATACCCAGAAGGGCTCGATATGAATCATGACTATAAGATACCCGGTTTTGGTTAAACTGCACCACAAAATGTGGGAGTAGTTAGGAATCTAAATCGTAGGAGACAGACAGCACACAACCTCACTTTTATATATAAAGATTTGTTGTGTAAGGCTGGAACAATGCAAAAAAGGTGCAAAGTAAACTAGAAAAGGAAAAGTAAACAAAAAAAAGTTGCAATTCTACCTTGTATTTCTATATTTCAGGGTTATAATCCCTTCTTCAGGACATTTGGTAAAAGCGAGGAAAAGAAAAGTTGTTGCTCGGATATGTGGGGAAGGAGGAGGTAGGGGGAGGAAGGTGATGTGTGCAAACTGGTGTTGCTATAGTAACCAGTCTCCTTCATGTGGTTCCTCCCTCCCTGTTGTTAATGGCTGGTCTCAGTTTGTTGATATACTGTTGGTACCATCTAAGATGAAGGGTTTGTCTATTGAGAACATTCTTTGGTAGAGATAGTACAATTTAATGTTCTGTAACAACAAAAAATATATTCCCCACCTTCACATTTCACAGCCTCACGCTACATCATTATTTGCACATGAATGCTGTTGCCATGTAAAAAGCACTCAGCCCACTCTGTGGGTGGGTTGGTTGGTGCTAGGAAGGACATCCAGCCATAAAACCCATGCCAAAACAGACACAGAAGTATGGTGCAGTTCCCCAGCTTGCCAACTCCTGTCAAACTGTCCAACCCATACCAGCATGGAAGGCTGTCACTAAACGATGATGGTGTTGATTATGAATCCATCACACTCTAAAGATTCTAAATTGTTACAAATACAAGGTTTCAATTCTCTGGTTATATCTTACGGTGGACTCACATTTAAAACACTGCCTAAATTTCAGTCTAAGGGCTAAGTTTCAGAAAATACTTTGGTTTCTCACTTGTTTAACACTCTGAAATAGAGAACCACGTTGAAGGACTGCCAACATAATCAAATATAAGTACTGCTGCTGCTACACGTAGAAACATTGTTGGCCATATTTAAAAGAGGATCAGTTCAGTTGATTACTCAAAGATTGCCCACCAGTACACCACAAACACTTGTTCATAAATCTGCTGTGTCTTCTCCTCGCCTCTTTTACTACCACTGCTACTATGACTACTGCTCTTCGGAACTAGTTGGCTGCATAACATCTCTGCCTGAATCTATCCGCCGCATAATCTTCTAACCTCTCTCTCCCTCCTCATCACACACTCACACATTCTGTGCTAAAATATTTGACCCATCAGTCTCCCCCTAACCCTCACACCAGTTTCCTCCTTGGCCATACATTTCCTGCCAGTATTGACCCTTTCAGCACTGTTAATCTCAACATTAACTGCATCAGATTCACCAGTGGAAAGTAAAGGATGGACATAAAACTAATCCATCATTCTATTATTTCTAACACTATCAACCTACTTGGCATTATTTAAATATAACATTGATGTGAAATCTCTCTCTATATGTGTGTGTGTTAGTAGGTGGATGTATATAGTATATATGTATGTTTGTGTGTGTGTTGATGCTAATAGGAAAATAGAACCCAAAACACAAGTAGGTATATATATTTTTTTTAATTTCACATAAGCAACAGAGTGATTCAAGTGCCAAGAGTTTCATACATTAGCATTTATCAACTGTCAGCCCTTGAGTCACTCTGTTGCTTCTGCTATATATATATATATATAATATATATATATATTATATATATATATATATTATGCATGTATGTATAAATATATATACGTACATACATGCATACATATATCATCATCATCATTTAAAGTCCGTCTTCCATGATGACATAGGTTAAACGGTTTAACAGGAGCTGGGCAGGTAGAAGACTACACCAGGCTACTGTGTTTGCGTGTGTGTGTGCATGTATATATGTATATATATATACACACATACACATATCCATATAGGTGCAAGTGTGGCATCTTCGACAAGTGTCTTCTACTATATCCTCGAGCCGACAAAGCCTTGTGAATGGATTTGGTACACAGAAACTGAAAGAAGCCTGTCGTATGCGTGTATATGTGTGTGTGCGCGCGTGTGTGTGCGCGCGTGTGTGTGTGTGTGAGTTTGTCCCCCTACCATCACTTGACAGCCAGCCTTGGTGCGTTTACGTCCCTGTAACTTAGTGTTTCGGCAAAAAGTGACCGATAGAATAAGTACTAGGCTTACAAAGAATAAGTCCTGGGATCAATTTCTTTGACTAAAGGTGGTGCTTCAGTATGGTCGTAGTCAGATGGCTGAAATAAATAAAGAATATATATATATATATGCCAGCACACACACACACACAAACACATACACACATAATGATGTAGATGCCACATGTAATTGATTTTTTCCAAAAAATTTGTGTGTGTGTGTGTGTGTGTGTGTTTCATTAAGAAATATATTTACTACTACTATGTGTTTAATTATTTGTTAACCAAGAGCAGGCAAGTCCTAAACATTATAATAAGGTAATTTGTCCATTCATAGATCTTGTTGTTATTTAGTCTCAAGGTAATCTTGATCAAACAGGACCATGACCAAAAGACATTGAAGCCATACTCACCTTATCCCTTTTTATGGTGGTGATTGATGGTAGTGGTGGTGGTGGGGGGGGATTGCCGTTCCTAGACCAGTAGTTCAATTACCATTCCCTCCCCTCACACCAAATATTAGTAAAATATTTTCACCCACCTCGTTCTTCCCCTTATTAAGGAGAAGGCACAATAGAGTTTATTTCCATATAATTCTTCTTTGTTTGTTTGTTTCTGTCTTTTTCTTCCTTTCTTCGTCATGGTTTTAGGCAAAGTTTGAAACCATCCTAAATTTATTAAATAGAGTAATTTGTCCATCACTATTTCAATCCCCACTATCTTACACTATATTATCCAATGTGTCCTTTTTTTAAAAAAAAAAAAAGACAGTAGGATATGGCTAGAGGGAGATTTGGCTGCTATTTCTAACAAGTCGAGTGAGCATGTAAAACAGTAGTTTTCAATTGAGATCCATGTGGTCCTTGGAGATCCATGTAAGATTTTGTTGTTAAAATTTATGTTTAAGAAATTGGCTATATGAGTGAAACATTAGTAGACATAAATTATATCGGAGCCTGCTGTACGCGTGCATGTGTGTATGTGTGTATACGTGTGTTGTACTACTCTTGAGTTTCATGATGTTGCTCATCAAAGAATTTCTACTGAGTATTTTTCCCTGTTGTTTGTCAGTTGACAATTGCTGTTGGTTTGTTTACATCCTCATAAGTTAGCAGTTCAACGAAAGAGACTGGGTACCAGATTTAAAAAATAAGTACTGAAGTCAATTTGTTTCAAATTTGAGTCAAAGTGACAAAAGAAAAATTAACCAGCTCAGTAGCGGTGACAACTGTGAAGTCCAGCCTAGTCCAGTCCTGTTCTCAATACATTTTACCCTGCCAGCCTCGAGAAGTGTAAATATTTATTTGACCTATACCACAGCTTAGGCTGTGAATTGGCATTAGAGCATTGGATAAAATGTCTTATAGTTTTTGTCCAGATTGTCTATGCTCTGAGTTCAAATGTCACTGAGGTCAACTTCACCTTTCATCATTTTAGAGTTGACAACTTAAGTATCAATCCAGGATAAGGGATTGGTAGAATTGTTGGGCAGGGTCTGGAAGGATGTCACTGTATTGTATCTTTCCCAGTAGTTTGTATCCTAACAGCAACTCTTGCAATGACACTAGTGCCAATGTGTATCAGCCCAAGTTAGCAACCTTTTCTTTAATAAACATTACAGACAGACATAGAGAGGAGACATGCACACATGGGCAACTGCCAGTGTTCCTTAAAAAGAAAATTAAATTTACCCTGGCCTGCACAGCTATGATTGATTAGGTGCAGTAAAGAAAGTCAATTATTTGATTCTTCCGCAAGCACAAATATCTCATCCATCCATCAATGGGTGATTTTTTTTTTTTAAATGTTGATTTCAGAGAGAGAAAGAGAGAGCTGGAATGGGATTCTTTGTGTTCTTCTCCTTCCTTACCGGCATTAATGGAATGAGTGAAATGGTTACACTGGGAGCTTTATTGCTGATATCATTTTGTTGCTGACCAGAACCTGATATGAAATCTAATGTTTGCTGGGAGATGACATCATTGTTTTATTCTCTGTAGGATTGGAAATATGCCATTCTTGTCATTTTTTTTTTACCCTGCTATACCTGACCTTGGCTTATACTCTACTCTCGATTTAATGTTCATCATCATCATAATAATAATAATAATAATAATAGTGATGATGATGATATATTTCATTGTTATATATGTTATTTTTTTTTTTTTTTTTATGTTTTGCTTCTATTGTTACTGTATAAGTTAGTAATAATATTCTGTCACAGAGCACTTCAGCAATACTATTTTGGAGTGTTTACTT
Organism: Octopus sinensis; assembly: GCF_006345805.1. Taxonomy (NCBI): domain Eukaryota; kingdom Metazoa; phylum Mollusca; class Cephalopoda; order Octopoda; family Octopodidae; genus Octopus; species Octopus sinensis. The sequence goes on along the minus strand of NC_043016.1, from coordinate 29,853,213 downwards.
ATCAATAATAGCAATGAGGGTTTTTAAAATTGTTTTCTTGGCTAGGCATGTGGCCAGTTTTGTTTGTTTGTTTTTTTTTTATAGAGAGAGAGAGAGAGAAAGACAGTTATTGGTGTGGAAAGTTATTGTTAGTTCAATGAAGCTGAGATTAAAACCAGCAGGATTTGAACCCAAAATAAAGATACAAAGATATATACCAAACTAAAAACTTTTGAGCATCAACAACACATTTCATTTGTTTGTTCTTTCCTTTTATGTATGCTTTTTTTTTTTTCACATGCTAGCATGGGTTAGACGAATATATTATCGAGGCATTGTGTTGCAGCAGGATGCCTTTCCTGTTGTTAACCCTCACCTGCTTTTCTTAAGTAAGGTATCTCTTATTTTGCACAACTTTGAAGGTGGGAAGCATGCAATTTGTCTGGAGGAGAAAGGACAACACCATTCACACCAAATGACTTTCATATAGTGCAAATATAAACACACACACACACACACATACACAAACACAGATATATTTATTGGTTAACTAGCTATGGAAACATTCATTTTCTCTAGTGATTGACAGCTGCATAAACAGTATCCAAGAGGGAGACATTAACTTTATGTATAAATGTGTTTGTGTGTAATGTGAGCTAAGGGAATTATCAAGTAGGCTAATAGCATGAATTTAAATAATTCAGGCAGGTAGAGACATATAGCATGAACATTCTCAATGAATTCAACTTTGCCAGTTAGTTGGGGAAAGAAAACAAAAATTTCACATCATTCATTAGTGACTTTTTTTTTTTTTTTTTTTTTTTTTAATCAATTCAGTCAAAAAAGGCTGTGGCCATGCTGGGGAAGTGAAAATATTTCTTACACTTAAATGAACTTTCTGAGTTCAAGCCATCCTCTACTTATTCCTGTTCATTTTGTTTTTATTTATTTTTCCTGTTATGTAAATTTTATTAGCTACAGTTGTTAGTAATTTTTCTGTCTACACCTAACAGTCTCCGTCCCTTGAACAAAGCAAGCTCAAGAACAAAAGGCTTTACTAATGAGACCTAATAAGACTGAAACATGTGTAATTGTCATCTTTTCTACAAGTAAAAATAAGCTTCCCCCACCCCACCCCCTTAGGAGTGAAAATTATAAATTTTCTGTGAAGTAAATCCTAAATGTCTTGAAATTATGTCTCTGTTTCATGGTTGTTAAGAATAACTACTAGGGTTTTTTTGGTACTGCAGATTAGCTGCAATCCTTAAGCAGCTTGCTTTATAACCATATGTCTTTGGGTTCAGTCCCACTGTACGTCACCTTAGGCAAAGTCTTCTACTAAAGCCCTGAATCAATCAATGCCTTGTGAGTGAATTTGGGAAGTGGAAACTGTGTGGAAGCCCATTGTGTGTGTGTTTGCCCTCTCTCTCACTACTTAATAACTTGTGTTGGTTGGTTTATGTCCCCATAACTTATTAAAGTACCATAAATCCTCGAGTATAATCCGCACTTTTTTCCCAAAATTTAAAGGTCAAAATCCCTAGTGTGTGCTATATACGAAGTTAAAAATGAAAATTATTTTCTAAGCAATGTCCGAGTCTCTATTTGCTGTCTGGCAATGTTTATTCAGGCGTATTTTGTGATGTCAGGCATGAAAATACCTTAAGCTAAACCTGAAAGCAATGAAGTCATAAAAGAATCATCCATAGCTTGCAATAAGCAACATTTATTAAATGTTATTACTGTTATTTCTTTATTTTCTGCAAACAAAATGCACAAAAAAGCTACACGTTTGCATTATGTTATATATACAATAATAATAAAGGACGTTACCATATACATTTTTACAAACCAAGGACATTATATAGACCTCCTTGACTCAAGTTAGAGAAGGGGTGCGTATTATACACAAGGTTTAGGTTTTTCAGAGTTACAGCCCCCTAAAAATCCCCTGCATATTATACTCAAGGGTGAACTATACTCGAGGATTTATGGTAATTAGGCAAAAGAGGTTGATAAAATAAATACCAGACTTAAAATAAGTACTGTGGTTGATTTGTTTGATTAAACTGTTTAAGGTGGTGCTCCAGCATGGTTGCAATCCATTGACCAAAACAAGTAAAAAGAAAAGTTAAATGATATGAATATATAAATACAGAGGAAGCAGTTATGGACAAATGGTTAAGAAGTTTGCTTCATAATCATGAGGATCCATGCTCAATCTCACTAAGAGCATTTCAGACATCCTTTTAATATAGTTTTAGGTCGGTGGTTCTCAACCATTTTTAATCTACAGATCCCTTTGGTTATATTTTATTCTGGTGGACCTCTTAGTTATTTGATGTTTAAAAACCAGTTTTATAGAAACTTCTTTCAAAATTCCTATTTTGTTTTTCACACATTAGCTTTTGTGGGTTGAACAATGTAAAATGTTAGAGGAAGAAACCTAGCTGTTTCTTGCAATTCATACCACTGTATACATCTAAAGCAGAGGCTCTCAACTATTTTTTATCTATGGATTCTTTTTATTACTATTCTATTATGGTGGACCCCATTGCCACCCGATGTTTAAAAACTAGTTTTATAGAAATGTCTTTCAAAATTCCTATTTTGTTTTTCTCACATTAAGTTGTGTAGGTTTAATTATGTAAAATGTTAGAGAAAGAAACCCAGCTGTTTCTTGCAATACATACTCCAATACATACATCTAAAGCAGAGGCTCTCAACTATTTTTTATTTATGAATTCCGTTGATAACTATTTTATTCTGGTGGACCCTATAGCCACCCGATGTTTAAAAACTAGTTTTATAGAAATGTCTTTCAAAATTCCTATTTTGTTTATCACACATTAGCTTTTGTGGGTTGAACAATGTAAAATGTTAGAGGAAGAAACCTAGCTGTTTCTTGCAATTCATACCACTGTATACATCTAAAGTAGGGTTCTCAACCATTCATAATCTGTGGACCTCTTTGACAACTATTTTATCCTGGTGAACCCCCATAGTCATTCGATGTTTAAAGCCTAGTTTTATAGATACTTCTTTCAAAATTCCTATTTTGTTTTTCACGCATTAGCTTGTGTAAGTTGAGCTATGCAGTTTCTTGCAATAGATACATTCAAACCAAAACTTAATTTCCTTGGTGCCAGCCACCCTTCTCTTGATGCCCTAATGATTAATGTTTTAATGGTTAATTCAGTACTGTGTATTTGTCATGTAGATATGGGCATAGGTGCAGTCGTGGCTGTGTGGTAAGAAGCTTGCTCCTAACCACATGATTCAAGGTTCAATCCCATTGTGTGGCACCTTAGGCAAGTGTCTTCTGCTATAGCTTCGGGGCTGACCAAAGCTTTGTGAGTGGATTTGGTAGACGGAAACTGAAACAGCTCATCATGCACACATACATGCATGCATGTGTGTGTGTGTGTGTGTTTGCCCCTCATCACTGCTTGACAACTGGTGTTGGTGTGTTTATGTCCCTGTAACATAGTGGTTCAGCAAAAGATACTGATAGAATAAGTACCAGGCCTTAAAAAAAATCCAAAAAAGATAAGTAATGGGGTTGATTTACTCAATAAAAGAATTGTTCAAGGCAGGGCCCCAGCATGACCACAGTATAATGACTGAAATAAGTAAAAGATAAAAGATAGGCACAGACATGGCTGTTTAGTTGTTAAGGACCACATGGTTCCTAATTCAGTTTGACTGACACCTTGAGCAAGTGTATTTTACAATTGCCTTGGATTACCCAATGGCTTCTGGTTGAAATTGGTAGATGTGTAAATTGTATAGGAGTGTGTGTGTGTAATACATATATAATTGTATTTGTATGTATGTTCAAGTGAGTATGCCATTTCTGCTTTCTCTGCATAGGACAGTGTGTGTGTGTATAATACATATATAATTGTGTTTGTGTGTATGTTCAAGTGAGTTTGCCATTTCCACTTTCTCTGTATGAGATTGTATGAACAAATGAAACGAAATAAAAAAAAAAGCAGTAATGGATGTGTTTATATTTCCTGTGGTTGATATGTTCTATAGCTCTAAGGTGGTAAGCTAGCAGAATCGTTAGCAGACCAGGCAAAATGCATAGTGGCATTTTGTCCGTCTTCACTTTCTGAGTTCAAATTCTGCTGAGGTTGATTTTTGCCTTTCATCCTCTTGAGGTTGATAAAATAAGTACCAGTTGAGTACTGGGGATCAATGTAACCGACTTTTCCCCTCCCCTGAAATTGGTGACCTTGTGCCAAAATTTGGAACTAATATGTTCTATAGTTCTGTGCATTTGAAGTTTAGTGGAATAAAATTAAAAAAAAAAAAAAAAAAAAATCCTTTACTTGAAAATCAGGTAAGTGTTGATAACAGGTAGAACATACTTGTTTTAAACACTGACTCTAATAAGTATCCATCCAGCTCATGCTGGCTGGGGGAAATAGATGTAAAACTGAATGAATCTGCTTTCCTATGCAGACATGGACTGGATGTGACTTTTCCAAGTAGTGTTTTACAGCTAAAATGTCTTTTCTGATGCTAACCCTTTTAACCACATTTTATGTCATTTTGAGAGATGGTGCACCTCTTCTAAAATGATGATGTAGTGTGTGTATATGTATGTGTGTGTGTGTGTTACTAAGAGTTCCACTGTGAAAATGGCACTGTTTTGCATGGCTTTGTTTTGAATTGTAGAAGACAGTTTCTTTTCCATCTCTTTTTTTTTTTTTTTCATGTAATTTATTATGAATGACACGAGGAGTAGGTGAAGGAAGAGGAGGAGAGGTGGTCCTCATAGCCTTTAGCAGGTCTCATTGGGGTAAATTAGTGTTAATGTAATTAATCCTCTGTTTGAAATGATGCAGGTAGGTGCTTGTAAAGAAGACATTCCAGGGGGAATTAAGTTGTGGGGAAGAAGGAAATAAAGAGGAGGGAGAAGGGTGGAGAGAGAGATGGTAGGTGTAGTAATAAGAGAAGAATGAAGAGAAAGTGCTTTTTCATTGTAATGTATATCCAAGAGAAGATATGAGCCTATGGTAGAGGCTTTGTGTGTGTGTGTGTGTGTGTAGATAGATAAGGTAGATATGCAGATAGATAGACAGATAGATGGATAGATTGGTAGGTAGACAGAAACAGACAGACAGTCAGACGGAGGATGGATAGATAGACAGACAGATAAATGGAAAGGTAGGTAGGTAGGTAGATGGACAGATAAATAGATAGGTAGGTAGATAGACATGTATGTAGGTTGGTAGGTAGGTAGGTAGGTAGGTAGGTAGATAGATAGATAGATAGATAGGTAGGTAGGTATGTAGGTAGGTAGATGGATAGATAGATAGATAGATAGATAGATAGGTAGGTAGGTTTGTAGGTAGGTAGGCAGGTAGGTAGGTAGATAGATAGATAGATGTGTTTGGAGACTGCATAAAAATGGGAAAATCTCGTACTACATAAGTTCATATGTGTATGTGTGACTATAGAGTTTCATCTAGTTTAACATCACCAACAAGCACTTTGGATATTTTTAGTGGAGTCCACTCTGATAGAAGCATTCTGGTTAAGTATCTGGTTTGAGAATAACTTTTTCTTTCTGTCCTTGTAAAGACTCATGGACATTGCTTTCTTTTCTAATTAAAAGAGAGAGGGAGAAAGTGAGAAACTGCTTATAGGTCTCAGCAAGGCCCATAACTCTTCTGGCTTTAGTTCGCCTAGCTGTTAAAAGATTTTAAAATCAAAACGATTTCCATTCTTATTTCACAGTTGTGCGGTTAACACTAGAAAGGAAGAGGAGGCAGCCTGTACGTAGTCACTTCGCCTGTTAGAAATAACAGGCAAATCTCAAATCAAACTCTGGTCTCTTATTAAAAAATATGGATATGCTCTTAAAAAAGAAGCTGGCTGACTGTGCCCGGTGCATATTTGATCATAGGTTTGCTTAATCAAAACCGAGCCTAAGGCTAAGCAAAAGCAAGTTGGTCATAAAATGCAAAGGCATAATCAAACACTTTCCAACCTTAGGACTATGTTCATTATCCACTTATCCTTTGATAGTCAGTCATTGGACTGTGGCCATGATGGGACATCTTGAAGGGTTTAAGTTGTACCAATTGACCTCCACTAACCTATTATTAGGTCTGGTACATATTCTATCAGTCTCTTTTGCTGAACCATTAAGTTACGGGGAATATAAACAAACCAACACTGGTTGTCAAACGGTGGGTGGGAGAACACATGCACACCCACACACTCTCTCTCTCTCTCTCTCTCTCTCTCTCTCACACACACACTCACATAGCTTCCAGATAGTTTCCAACTACAAAATTCACTCAGGGGGCATTGGTTGGTCCAGGGTTATAATAAAAAGTAAAGACCCCTTTCGGTCATTGCATTCAGAAAGTTCCCCTCTGAGGCACAAATCCTAGCTAGATTGTTTATTGAAGGTCAGCAGTTGCCTATGCATACCAGCCTCCTCTCTCCACATCACTGATGTTACCCAAGAAAAAGGTAAAGGCTATATACATCTTGGCACCTGTGGCATCACAACTCATTTGTAGAGCTGAGTGAACTGGAGCAACGTGAAATAAAGTGTCTTGCTCAAGAGCATAACATACAGCCTGGTCCAGGAATCGAACTCACTACCTCATGATTGTGAGCCCACCAATGCTCTAACCACTGATTTCAAAGTGAGCTTCTTAAACACACAGCCGTGAACAAAATTAGCGACAATATCTTAAGTTTTCCACTATGCATGTGGAAAGTTCTCTGTACCACACTTGTGGGAATTTCTTCACCTTGTAAGCTTCTTTTATCGAAAGTGAACAGTATTTTAGGATGGAATTTTACGAATAAATTCTTAACTTTTGTAGATGTAGAATATTGTTACATATTCCTGTCATTGATTCCCTTCTGCTTCGTTTATGTGACTCAACATCTGTTGCTGAACCAATAAATGACTGGTGGTGGCAGTGGCAGCAGCAATAGTTGTTGATGTTGCTTTTTATCATCATCATCATCATCATTATTGTCATCAGTAATATTAGGAGTTGAAGTTGTTTCAAGCTCTCCTTTGGCCTTCCCTCAATCTGTGATCAGAAATATCAATACTGGTCAGTCATCATCATCATCATCATCATCATCATCATCGTTTAACGTCCGTTTTGCACGCTAGCACGGGTTGGACGGTTCGACCGGGGTCTGGGAAGCCAGGGGCTGCATCAGGCTCCAGTCTGATCTGGCAGTGTTTCTACAGCTGGATGCCCTTCCTAATGTCAACCACTCCGCGAGTGTAGTGTTCTGAAATTGATTTCCTTATTATCCATACCGCCTCCATTCCATTCTCTCCCTCCCCCTTCTCTCTCTCTCTCTCTCTCTCTCTGCTTCTGGCCTTAAGTCAATAGGATGATGATGATGATGATAATAATATGTGCATCTCTGATCACGAGCAGAAGTAGTGAGGGTGCATCATAGTCATGTGTTGAGAGGAATTCTTTGGGTGTTTCGTTCAACATCCTTAAACAACCCTTATTCAGGAACCTTTTGAGCAGGATGAGCTACTTGACTTGAAGAAAATTATGACTAGGCCCCCACCTGCAAGGTCATGCGCTGTTTATATTGATATGAGATCACCATATCATGCACATTTGGTTGTGATGCATGTGCCTGGTGTACCCTTATCAGACGGGTAGTCATGATGGGTATACTGGGCTTTGTATATTTGTACCCCAGTGTCATTTTGATGGCATGCACTGCTCTCTTGCTCAACAACAACAACATAGGAAAACTCCTTCGGTCATGAATGACCATGGGATTGCACCTAGAAAAGTTACCCTCCGAGGCACAAGTCCAGGCAAGGTTGATTATGAAAGGCCAGCAGTCGCCCATACATACCAGCCTCCCCTCTCCACGCCACTGATGTTATCCAAGGGAAAGGCAAAGGCCAATACATCTTAGCACCTGTGATGTTGCAACTCATTTCTACAGCTGAGTGAACTGGAGCAACGTGAAATAAACTGTCTTGCTCAAGAACACAACCACCAGCACGGTCCGGGAATCAAACTCACAACCTCATAATCGTAAGCTCGACGCTCTAACCACTGAGCCATGCGCCTTCACCAGAAGAAGAAGAAGAAGAATGCAGGAGTGCTATGATAGAATTGCTGCAAAGCATTTTGTCTGACACTTTAATGATTCAGCTCAGCACCTTAATAATAATAATAATAATAATGATGATGGTGATGATGATAATAATGATGATGATGGTGATAATAATAATAATAATAATAATAATAATAATGACCAGATAGGCTACTCAAGAAAATTCAAACATGGCCCCCACCTGCAAGGTCATGTGCTGTTTATCTTGATATGAGATCACCAAGTCGCACACATATGGTTGTGATGCATGTGCCTGGTGTACCCTTATCAGGCGAGTAGTCATGATGGGTGTATTGGGCTTCGTATATTTTACTTTGATGGCATGTGCTGCTCTCTCACTCAATAATGATAATAAAAGCAGCGAGAGGACAAGTGAATGGCATCAAGTTATTGATCAGTGTTGTCTAACCAGGAGTTACTCTGATATGGTTTAGTGTGTGCAATCTATGCTATCATACCCCTGCTCCACCCACACCCCATGTATCCCACTATGTTAACAGTATTGTTGTCAACTAAGGTGGCGAGCTGGCAGAAACGTTAGCACGCCGGGCGAAATGCTCAGCGGTATTTCGTCTGCTGCTATGTTCTGAGTTCAAATTCTGCCGAGGTCGACTTTGCCTTTCATCCTTTCGGGGTAGATAAATTAAGTACCAGTTACGCACTGGCATTGATCTAATCAACTTAATCCCTCTGTCTGTCCTTGTTTGTCCCCTCTATGTTTAGCCCCTTGTGGGCAATAAAGAAATAAGTATTGTTGTCAAGTAGGCAATAGTTAAACTTTGTATGGGGTCATCAGCTGTTGAAGGCTGAAGTAGTTTCTGTTTGTATGGGGTAAACCCAGCCTTTGTGGTGGTAACATCCACTCGACCTAATAGGATTAATGAATGGTGGCCATCATATGGTAAGAGTGTAAGGGCTGCTATGTACTGTTGTTAAGCACTAGGTCAGCCACAATTTGACAGGCTTGTGATCAAATGATTTACAACCCTGACCAATAATATCTTTGTAAGGATATATTGGACTGCAATAAGGCGGCGAGCTGGCAGAAACGTTAGCACGCCAGGCGAAATGCTTAGCGGTATTTCGTCTGCGTTACGTTGTGAGTTCAAATTCCGCCAAGGTCGACTTTGCCTTTCATCCTTTCGGGGTCGATAAATTAAGTACCAGTTACGCACTGGGGTCGATGCAATCGACTTAATACCTATGTCTGTCCTTGTTTGTCCCTCTGTGTTTAGCCCCTTGTGGGTAATAAAGAAATAGATATATTGGACTGCATTATCTATTGTGTTATGTACCTATTATTTAAGATGGTAGGATGCAACTTGAGAAGAATTGAGCTGCTATTTCTAACATAGTGAGTGACTAGCTATATTGAAGCAGTCGGGAGTGTTTTGCAATTTCATATGTGCAGTGTTAATAAGTAGTGGGTTTGTGGTGTTTAATTGTGTTTTCTCGAGGTATATTATTGTTGTCTGTGTTTCAGTACTTAAGGAATTTGAACTTAGTAAAATAAGGCAATGAACTTTGGATATTATATAGAAACCAGCACTTTTATTATTGTTGACCAGACTTGCTAACAACTCCAACAATGTCAATGATAATGTCTTTATTATTAATTAATAAAGTACAACAGACTTGTTAATAATTAATAAAGTACAAATAATTGTTACTATGGTATCAATAATGTGGTGATGGAATGCTCATGTATATATATATAGCTATACTGAACTGAAAGCATCAGTACAGAAAACTCTATAGACCGTCATCTGCTTGTCATAGTTCATTTATTATGTTATATAGTGTAGCAATTGCTGCTCAGCACCGCTTTGGGCCTTCAAGGTTATTTGAGGTTGGTGTTTGCTAACACTGTTTTCAGAATTTAATGATAAAACTGTGAAGTATAGTGGGAGGATAGAGAAAGACGGAAAAAAAAAATAAAATTCCCACAAGCTTTACGTCTAGTTTAGCAACTAACTATATTATTGCACTATCATTTTTATGTTTGACAGAAGAATAATTTCAATCCATGTCTCAAATTACTTTTTGAACATGTCTCAGCGGGCCACAGTGACCTCCCTTCCCCCCACTTCCTCTAGACCAAAACATAAAGTAAAGCAAAAAGAAAAAGGAAAAGAAAAAGAAAAAGAAAGAAAAACTTTATATAACATTTTTTGACCTCAAACCCACCATGTACACAATCTGATTGAATTTCACCTTATAGCATGATACGTAGATCATACAGATGTGTCTGCATTGGTTTAAGGGTGTATTTCAGAATTTTATTCAGTTTAGCCTATCAGTACCTTGTTCCAGGATACTGATAATCAAAATTCTTATAATCACAAGCACCAATAACATCATCACCATTACCATCATCATCATGTTTCAATCAACCCAGTCTGTGTTATAAAATAGATATATAGTTAGTGTGTGTCTGTGTGACTGAATGTATGTATGTATATATGTGTGTGTGTAAGTGTGTAAACAAATTTTAATACAAGGTGAATTGAACAGACTTTATTACAAGTCACTACAACTGTTTCGCCACACCATCATCAGCTGTTAATTGTTAAATGTTACATATATTATACGCAATATTGTATTAATGTGATTCGCCATTATCTGTATACATGCACATCATCAGGCGATCACAGTCAAAGCATGGCTGTACTGTATCATCCGCAGTTTCTATATACGAGTTGAACTGTAGGTCTCATAAGTGTTCCACTTAGCATGATTAGGTACACGCAGGTGTGGCTGTTGCAAAAAAGCTTGCTTCCCAATCTTATGGTCCTGGGTTCAGTCCCACTGCATGGTTCCTTGGGCAGGTAAGTGTCTTCTACTATAGCCCTGAGCCAACTAAAGCCTTGTGAGTGGATTTGATAGATGGAAACTCTGTGTGTGTGTGTGTGTGTCTGTGTTTATTTCCCCCACCCCACCCAATAAAGTCAAAGTATGAAGTTTTACTGTATTGTCTTTAGCTTCTTCACATTTTACACCCACACCAAATACTATTTTTAGAATTCCTCTGACAAAGAGGAATAAGGAAATACAAAGAGATACAAATGAGAAAAAAAAACTAAACAAGAAACAAATTAAGGGGAAAATAAAGTATGTGTAAAGGATAAAGAGACCTGAATATTCATCTTTAACTTGCTTGGAATTTTAGGAAAATAAAAAAGAACATTTAGAGGTAAGAATGTCATGAAAGCATATAACCTTTAACAATTACCTGTCTCTTGTGTCTGTTAGTGTTCCACTTCAAAGAAACCAGTTCACTTCCTTAAATCAGCAGGATACCAAAAACTGTCACTTTACAGACTTAATTTTAGACATATGATATCATTACCTCCTCTTTACTCTGTGTTGCTTTTCAAGTCATTAAGCCATATACACACATACACACACACTTATTCTACCCCAATATACATACATGTGTATATACATACATATATTTATCCAAACACTCTCACTTGCCATTCTCATGAATCTTTTTCTTTTCTTCCTTTTTTTTTTGTCTTTTTGTTTCAGTCATTAGACTGCAGCATTGCTGGGGCATTGCCTTGAAGAATTTTTAATTGAATGAATTGATCCCTGTACTTATGTGCTTATTGTTTTGTTTTTTTAAGCCTGGTACTTATTCTATCAGTCACTTTTGCTAAACTGCTAAGATATGGGGACGTCAAGCTGTGATGGAGGACAAACACAGACACACACACACACATGCACGCACACAGAGTTTCCACCTACCAAATCCACTCATGAGGCTTTGGTTGGCCATGGGCTATAGTAGAAGACACTTGCCCAAGGAACCACACAGCAGGACTGAACCCAGAACCATGTGATTGAGTAGCATGCTTTTTGCAATACAGCCACCCCCGTGCCTTTGTGTACCCATTCATGTTAAGTGGAACACTTATGAAACCCACAGTTCTACTCAATACATTTTTTTTTATTTATATCCATTCATTTGGAATTATGAGCATAAAGCTTCAAAAGGAATTTAATTCATCACGGTAATCTTATGGGGCTTTGTTTGTACACACCTACCCTCTCTCTCTTTCGGAGAGGTACTGAGCAGCTATACGCACACATACACACACGGCAGTAACTTCCACCTAACCGAGTTCAATCACAAAGCTCCGGTCGGCTCGGGGCTATAGTGGAAGACACCTCCCAAAGTGCCACGCAGTGGGACTGAACCCGAAACCATGTAGTTAAGAAGCAAGCTCCCTAACCACACAGCCATGCCCGTGATATGTCTGTGCATGTAATAATACTACAAGGGTTCCAGTTGATATGATCAATGGAACAGTTTGCTCATGAAATTAGCATGCAAGTGGCTGAGTACTCCACAGACACATGTACCTTTAACGTAATTCTCAGGGAGATTCTGCATGGCACAGAATGTGATAAGATTGGCCCTTTGAATTACAGATACTATTCATATTTGCCAGCTGAGTGGACTGGAGCAATGTGAAATAAAGTGTTTTGCTCAAGAATACAACAAACCACCGGGAATCAAACTCACAACCTTACCCTAACCATTAAGCCAACTTTACCCTAACCATGAAGCCATGCACCTTCGCTGTATAATAATACTACTATAAAAATACTTTCAATATTTATTCTACAATTACATGTCGTAAATGCATATACATTTATACCTAACTAGCAGTATCGCCCGGCGTTGCTCAGGTTTGTAAGGGAATAACTATAAGCATTTTTAGAGAGTATAGCCAAAAAATAGAAAAAAAATGGGAAAAAAATGATGGTAAATTTTTTTTGAGAGTTAAAAAAGTGGAGTTGCGTCCCTAGACGGTCTGTGGTTTGAGTTTCTGATTCTCGACCCCATGTCGAATTTATCGATTTTTTTTCAGAACTGGGGGAACTTTTCAAAATTTTCGCTGCGTTAGTTTTGAATTATGACATTGGGCTATGTGTGTGTCAAGTTTCATCAGAATCGGTTGAAAGCCGTGGTCAGAGTGAGGGTACGAGAGAAAAAGAAAACAGACAACAGAAAACGCACAGACAAACTGCCGTTTATATAGAGAGAGATGATAAATATATCTATATCATCATTGTTTCACCTTTAACCAAATGACTTTAGACTGTTATGTGTGAGTATGTTTGAAGTGGCGTACAAATTTTATACACTGTTTGTATGATGGTGATACTTGTTTATATTTAGCTTACAATGTCGAGACAAAAATACAACACCCCCACTGCATCCACACACACACATCACATAAATATGTGTGTGTGTGTGCATATCATCATCGTTTAATGTCTGTTTTCTATGCTGGTTTGGGTTGGATGTTTTGATAGGAGCTAGGCAAGTCAGAGGACTGCACCAGGCTGTACTGTGTTCTACTGTCAACTGTGCATAGTTTCTACATCTGGATACCCTTCCTAATGCCAACCATTTTACAGTGTGTACTGGGTGCTTTCTTTTTTGTGTGTGTGGCACTAGCACCAGTGACGGTTATGAAGTAACTTACAAGACAAGACCCCTCCCCCACCTCAACTGAGAGGAGAAATTGTATTGAGGGAGGTCACTTTGTGCCAGGTGATGGGAAGTTAAACCAAGATAAGGGAACAGAAACAAGTGTCTTGCTGAAGAGGAGATACATGGCTAGCCCATTTGGGGAGAGAAGATGGTAGAAGTGAAGATGTGCTAGGGCATACCCTTAGGATATAAAGAGGTGAATGAAAATGGAGTTGTACAGAGGATTCGACAGGGTGAGTGAATAAGGAGTTCATAAGAGTGCAAAGAATATTTTCTGAACACCCTCTTCCACTTGCTAATTTTCTCATCTATGTAACAGAAACTATGTTCAACATCTAAGGATCCTCCCGGGGATTTGAGGAAATCAATTGCTTGTATTCTTGATGTTTATTGTTTCTGCTCATCTGCTATATACAAAGACTACTTTCTCTGTTGTCATTCTGCTGTGCCTCCTATGTGTCCATAGCTTGCACTGCGTGCATCAAATGGAATTCTTTGCAGCACTTTTTCTATATATTGAGCAGGGTCATTTTACCTGGCAAAAAGAGGGTTTTACCACTTTCTTGCTCACTACAACTTTGGTCTTTGCTAGGTTAACTTTAAGGACCTTTGATTCTAGGTTTTGCTTCCATATCTGGAATTTCTTTTCCAATTCTGCCTCAGACTCTGCTAAAAGAATGAGGTCATCTTCATATAGTAGTTCCCGCAGGCAGCCAATCTTAAATTCCTCTGTTGCAGCCTGGAGGATTGAGAACTGACCCCTTCATAATTGTACTCATGGATGACTTTACTGACAGCACCGTTCAACATGACTTGCACAGCTCTAACAAGCCATTTGTCTGTTCAAGACTTGTCTAGAAACAACCAGATATAGAGTGAGAGACTCTGTCAAAAGCTTTTCCAGCTTGTGAGTGGATTTGAAGCTGAAAGAAGCTTGTGTGTGTGTATACATACATGCATACAGACACATTTCCAATATTCTGTGAGAACATGTCTGGTTACAGGGAAATATTACCTTGCTTAGAAACAGATGAAGATTAGTAATGAGAAGGGCATCTGGCTTTTGGAAAATCTGCTTCAATAAAAGAATTAAAATCTCCATCTGATGGATGCAAGAACAGAAAAGTGGACATTGAATGATTAAATGATTGGACCATTAATCCCTACACATTTTTTTCTCTCTCAATCCTTTCTGTTGAAGAGCCTAGACCCAAAACAGCAAAGATTTTTTCATTCTTCCCGAGTGTTAATACCTGCTTGTTGTTCCTTACCTGTCTTCATCTTTTGTTTTCTATAAATTTGAAATATATATATATATATATATATTATTATATATATATTATATATATAAGCTTCTTGGCAAATGATTAAAGTAGCATAAAATATAGAGATATAAAATTAAATAAAGTGTATGATGACTTTGAATTATTTTAGCATTGGTTTTTGTTTGCAAATAAAAAAAATTAAAATGTGATGTTATTTTATTGTAAGAAGTATCAGTATGGTGTATGTTTTAAATATGTGGTAAGTCCAGATGTCGTAAAAATATCCTTCCAATTCTTACACCACTGATTTTGTGAATGTATATAGAAAAAAAAAAAAATTAAAAGTAACAATGTGGGATACTTACTGAAGTCCAGTATGTGAAAAATGGGCTCACTGCCATTCTTTTGAGAAAGATAATCTTTCTGGAAGCAATTTGTAAAAAGATCTCTGGAGATCACTTTCTACCATTTTCTCCTGCAGTAATCAAACTGTTGCAGAAATACCAATGAAGGAACCACTGTCTGGTCACTTGCCTTGTTAGAAACAACTGTCAAATTTCACTCTCTTTTGGAAAAGCCACTCCAGATAACTTCTGAATTCCTTAAAAAAAGACAGGACAGTCATGGCTAGAATGCCTTTGATCACAGGTTTACCTGATGAGGGTTGACCTGTGGCTAAATACTAGCATCTCCAGTTTAGGAGAGATTGTAAAGGTTACAGTCACTGTTCTTCCTCTCTGACTAAATTTAGCAAAAATGGAAAAGACTAATTGGCGGAGGGGGGAGGGGCAACTTTGTCCTTTTTGACAAATAGCTTTTATATTAGTGGGCGTGTTAAAACTGCCACTAATTTGTGGGCCTGGGTGTGTCCATAAAGTACCCCCACTGAACAGTTTAGTCAGCTAAACATGCTCCTTCCTGAAATGCTTTGTTTTGGTCCTGCAGTATTTTTGTCATACCTCATAATGTTCTAATCCTACTTCTGTTAATTTCAGGGTTTT